>NW_021836978.1:0-22229 GCF_006345805.1 Octopus sinensis | reverse complement strand
ATCATGATCAACTGAGTCATATGCTTTTTTCACATCGACCCAAGCAGAATAAAGGCATTCCCGTACTCCTTGTTCAAACATTGGTTAATGAGAGCTTGCTCCTTGGCGCCTTGACAATACTTCCTCGTTCCAAGTTGGTTGTCTGAAATTAGGCCAAATGCCTCGACAAAATCAGCCAGTTTTACATTAACACATTTGGTGACAAGTTTATACAATGTCGGCATACACGTTATAGGACGTAAGTCCTTCGGGGTCTCACAATCATCTTTTTTAGGAATCAAATATGTTATTCCAGTGTAAAACCAACTTTCAGGCATGTACTCTCCATTAATTATTCGGGTTATCTCGTGACACAGAAATCCATGTAATGACTCCATCTTCTTAATGAAAAAGTTATATATCCCATCACATCCACATGCCTTCCAGTCAGGAAGATACTTAATAACATTTCCAAAAAAACTCTTCCGTAAACTCTGGAAGCATATGTTCAGCACAAGTAGTTCGTTTTCCAACAACGTCATAAAATTGAGGCCTCTCATTTCTCTCGCTCCAGACTTTTTGCCAAAAAGAGACACATTCTTCATCATCAAATCCATACAGCGTCACTTCCTCTTTCTTTGTTAAGTCTCGATAGAATCTTTTTCGATTTAATTCAAAGCACTGATTATCCTTACGAAATTGCTTCCTTGAATTATGAACTTCTATTTTCTTATGTTAATCCTAATCAGGTCTTGCAATAATATCTGAATCCTCGACAGCTCACCTTTCTTAGTTTTCTTATACCCATAGACGACAGAGAACATCCATTACCTTTTGCTTTTCAGATGGAGGTAGTGTTTGATTGGAATGGGAATTAACAATTTCCGATTCTGCAGATAATTTTGAAATTTTCTTTTCAATATTTTCTACCATGTGCTCTGTGCTTTGTATCTCATGGTTAGAGATAAATACGCACATTGAGCAGCATATAGAATATCAGAAATGCTATTGATATCATTAGGATGATTATCTTTCGTGATATATATATCGCCGAATTCAATCCTGTCAATATATCAGTTTTCAAATATTTATTTTGAATTTTTGGAGTTGGTTTACGTGAATCCCTTGGAATCGATTCAATATTCTTAATTTGTATATTCAACTCTTCTAGACACTTTCTAAAAGTGGAAATTTCTGAGCTCTCAAGAAATTGCTTCTGATGGCAATTGCTTCCATAATTATTATCCACTCTCATTGGTTTAACCATTCCTTTGAGTTGACTGAGACTTGCACTCTTCGAGAATTTTGAATTAAACTTCTCACGGATAAGGTTCCATCCACCTCTTGGTATCCTCCCAATTCTTTGCTTCGTGGCATAAACAATCTGAGACACCCACTCAGCTTCAGAAACACAAATAGCATCATCGATAATGGCCGAAAGGGAATGCAAGTTAGTTGGGATAGTAGGATTCCCAGCAATTGGATTGTCATGAATACTAGTCCTTGTGCTGTTATCCAGCCCCAGAGACGACACTCCTGCACTTGTTATGTTATTTTTATCTTTTTCGCAGGAAGGCCCCTAGGATTCGATTTCCTCATATCATTAGGAACGGACATGCACAAACACCACAACAACTTATCAACAAAGATTAATTCATTAACACACTATAGAAAAAATATTAATAAATCTGAAATCTGAAACATTATTAAAATTAACATGTACAGTCTGTAACAGCAAAAAGGAATATTCTTAAAACACCATTTAAAATTAAATAATATTCATTTTAAATATGTCGCGACCCACGCTGGCGACCATCCCACGCTGGCGACCATCAGTTTGACAGGTTATGACCTTCAGTTTGACAGGTGATTAGTTTGATATTTAAACCGGAAAAAATTCATTTTAAGAAATGGTTAGCGTCATTTTAGAAAAAAATTATGTTTCTCTCAAAGATGTTAGCTCATATAGTCTTAATTCTTAGGCTACGTGAAAAACGACAGTGAATACCAAAATCTGAGAAGTGTACTACTTCAACAACCAGTGATGACTACATCCAAGTCAGAAAAATACAAACTTATGAAAAAAGCGACTCAATTTATCATTATTAATGATCGGTATATTTGCGACTCCTAACTCATAGTCTTTATCTAAAGGACGAGAATAACCAAAAACACAAATTGGTCATTTGTCTGGACAATGAAATGGAGATGAGGACACTAGCATTCGCCATTCACCAAGAATCCCACTGGGGAATACGAAAGCTTCAGAAAAAGTGCAGTGAATTCTATTTCACTGTAAAACGTCCAATCATCGAACAAATTATAAAAGACTGCGAAATTTGTAAATTTGCCCTACCATTGAAAGTATTTTAAAAAAATATACCTAGGTGTCGGATTCTAATTACCATGTAACTGCAGGAAAACCCAATGAAAGATTCCAGGCGGATCTTATTGATGTAAGAAGATATAAAGAGTTTATTTATTATTTACCCCCGCCCCTTCAATTGAAGGAAGCCGGTGGCTAACAAGAACGTTAGAGCCAATGTCGGACGCTCCCAAAGATCCCCGATCGTGATCCGGTGTTCCGAGGAAGTAGAAGGCGGGCCTGGACAGGAGAAAAGGTCGTTGAGGGAATAGGAAGGGGTTATTTCACCAAGACCGATTTTTATGCGATAATCATGTAGGCCAGTATGGTGGCCACAGCGGAGACGAGCCAAGTTCACTCGGGCTTCTCTTGAGAGGGAGGATTCGATCTTATTAATTGGCGGCGGAGGAAGCGTCCCAGAAGCTTGTTTATTCCAAGACATCTGATTGCCCTCGTAGCCACCAGGTCGTGAATCCCCTCTGGTTAATGTCCGGAGGGGATCGTATAAGCTTGCGGACTTTGTCCGCGAGGGTCGGAACTATTCTCCTGTTGTTAGTGGAGTGCCAGAGGAAGTAGCCAGGGTGATTTAGGGTTCGGCATTTGTCAAGAAATTGCAGCCCGAGCATTCAAAATGGTCACTGATTGGAAGGATTTTCGATTCCCAATGTAGGTGGTCGGTAGGTGTCGTTTTTAGACAGCCGGTAATAATTCGTAATGCTGAGTTGAGTTCTCTGAAGTTTTTCAAGGTTGTATTAGATAAGCAGGAACCCCAGCAGGGATGGCGTAGTTCATAGTTGTTCTAATAAACTGCTTGTATACAGCTGTTAGACTTTCCTTATCCTGCCCAAATGAAGTCCCCGCAATAGCTCGGAGCACATTGAGTTTTTTCTGGGATTTTCCACAGATATATGAAACATGTTTCGAGAAGGACAAACAGCAATCAAATATCAGACCCAAGATTTTGGGGGATTTTTCAACTGGGAGGGAGTGTGGTCTAGGAATAGTTTAGGCTCTAAGTTGAACTGACGGCGGTCAGTTGTGAATAGCGTAACAGATGATTTGGAAGGAGAAGGTTGAAGAAGATTGCATTTCAGCCAGGACGAAAGAGTGTTCATGTGTTCCTGCAGAAATCCAGAAGCGGTGATTATGTTTTGGTGGCGGGAGGCAAAAATTAAGTCATCAGCGTAGGAGAGAAGTAGAGTATTATTGTTCGTCGGGATATTTGACAGATGTAAGTTAAATAAGGCAGGTGAAAGGACCGAGCCTTGGGGAACTCCGTTAGGCAAGTATTTGTAGCGTGAGTAAGAAGCCATGATTGTGGTGCGACCAAGACGCCCAGAGAGAAAAGAGAGTAGCCATGACTTTATTGATGGGGGGAATTCCGTATCGGTTATTTTCCTACACAGAACGTGTCTTGACGTTCTGTCAAATGCCTTTTCAATGTCGATGGATGCAATAATTGTTCTTTGAGGTGGCTTATGATTGTTAAACCATCCGCAATGAATTGTGTCAGTTTTGAAAGATGGGTGGAAGTGGAATGCAAAGAACGAAAGCCATGTTGAGATTCAGCAAATGGGAGGAAAGGTTTTATGATGCTCAATACAACTCGCTCTGTTATTTTTGAAACCACTGAGATCAAAGAGATAGGTCGAAAAGAGGAGGGGTCAGAGGTATCACGATTTGGCTTTGGGATAGGGATGATGGTAGATTTCTTCCAAAGCATAGGAACCAGACCATGGTTGATCGAGTATTCGATTAAATTGGTCAGAGCCAGAAAGCCATTAGGACCCAGATTTTTTAGGTGGTGGATGGCAAGGCCATCAGGACCTCTGGCGTTAGAATTCCGCGAGTTAACAACAAGTTGCCTGGTAAGTGATTCTGGGATGTTAATGTAATAGTCAGTAGAATTGTCATTTGACTTATAATGTGATTTTCTTACGAAACGGAGATCCTTTGGGGTAGGAAGGTGACTGATTTTTGCATAATGGCGAATTAAGATGTTGGCTTGATCCTGGAAAGATAGGACAGATTTTTTGGTCGAGATACCGGTGGCATGTGAGAGGGGACATGTTTGCCTCGTGTGAATTTTCTTGAGGGTTCTCCAGAAAGCACGGGATCCAGTATTTGGGGTTATGAAGTGATAAAATCATTCCATTCGTCAGTTTTATGTTTCTTGATTAATTCGTCAATTTGTTTGTTGATTTCTGCTAGAGATTCTCCATTTCCATTGATAGAAGTCGTCGATTTGATCCTCCTTCGTTTTTTGAATAGTTCAATGATAGGTGGGGGGAAGTGGAGGCCGTGATTTCGGATGAAGCCGCGGGGAATAAATTTTTTGTCCGCAGAAAGAAGTGTACTAGTAAAGAAAGCAACGGCAGCGTCAAATGATTGAATGGAGGAGCAAGAAAAATTACTGAATATACGTTCAGTTTCACTCCTGAACGAGTCCCATTCCCACGTTTGTAGTTAATGTAGGTCTTCGTAATTCTCTTCTTTACAGGGTGATGGTTTATTTTGATTAGAATAGGATTGTGGTCCGTTGGTAGGTCGTACAGAACTGTCCATTTGGCGTCGAGGGCGATGTTTGGGGAACATAAGGTAATGTCAGGAGAAGTGTTTGAATCACCAGGTCGCATTGCACAGCGGGTGTGTAGAAGAGGGTTGTTTAGAGTGATCAATTCTTCCGCATCCGTTGTGATTTGCTGGCCACGTTTGTCAGTTTGTTTGTGGATAACCAGAGAGGATGGTGGGCGTTGAAGTCGCCACATAGAATACACATGTATTTATTTTAGAAACGAATAAAGAGTTTAATGATGGATGTAATTGGATACTTACAATTATTGACATCCACAGCAAATTTGTTGTCTGCAAATCTTTAAAAAATAAAACTGCTTCTGGTAAGACTTACTTAAAATTATTTGAAGAAGTGGTGAATAAATTCCAAAATTTGTTTTATCAAATTGGATATTGTCAGATCTTGCAAACGGACAAGGGTTGGAATTCAAAAACCAACTTATGGCTCAACTATGCGAGTAAAACAAAATTAAGCATATTTATGGAAGGCCAAACCATCCTCAGTCACAAGTTTGTTAGTTATATAACTTAGGGTGTGATTGAGAGGTTTAACCAAACCTTAACTCGTGCTCTGGCCAAAATGATGGAAATAGAGGGAACTAAAAATTGGAAACAATTTTTAGACAAAGTAACTTTTTTATAATACGACACACCACTCGGCGATCAATGAGACCCCCTTCAAAAAGTTTAGGGGTATTTCTGGAATTAACACTGTGATTCATGAAATACCAGGTTATAATCTTATTTATAATTTAGAGATGAAAATAATGAGGCATCGTTTGTCGAAGATGAACTTAGTGGTAATTTACGATGTATTTATTTTAGAAACGAATAACAAAATTTTAATTTCACTCCTCCAGACATGAATTCATCTTATTTAAAAGAATGAATACAAAGATGGGAGTACACAGGTCAAAATATGATTTTGAAATAGGGAATGAGGTATAAATAAATAATAACAGTTTAGGTTCGAATCTTGAAAGATTGTGGGACAAATCCGTCATTAATGTCAAAAATACATCACTGAAGGTCATAACCTGTCAAATTGAAGGTCGGATGGTCGCCAGCGTGGGATGGTCGCCAGCGTGGGTCGCGACAAAATATTTAAATCACTCTAATGACATTAATTGTCACCGGTTTTTGCTGGGACCGGCATCTCCTTGACCGCCCTACTAAAAATCGACTAAATCGCTTTATTTATATCTAAAATTATTAATAGTTAAAGTTTAACCCTAAAATGCTGATAGATTCCAATTTACTGAAATTTCTTTTTTGTACAAAGCCAACATACTCCAACATTCGTTATTAACGCCGTTGAACTTTAAATATTTAATTAATATTTGGATTACCAGTCAAAAAAAATTAAAACTATTTATATTTTTTTTAAATAAAAACTAAATAAAAAAACACAAAAAGTATTAATCCGTGATAAAAATACATTTTTATCTTTGGCGCGTGATAAAATCTCAATTTTATCCCAAAAACTAACCTAACTTCGACCTTATCCCTAACCCCAACATTATCCCTAACCCCAACCTTATCCCTAACCCCAACCTTATCCCTAACCCTAACCTTATCCCTAACCCCAACCTATCCTTAACCCTTATTTTAACACAAGCCTTATTTTTTATAAACAAAAACATTAATCAATTTTATAAAGTCTCACAATATTTGTCCTTTTACGACAAATCCTTCTTCATCTTCAATATCAAAAATATTTTCTCTCGCAATAACTTTATATTTTTTCGTATCAATTTGATCATATAATGGATAATTTCTATTCTGTGGATTAGCATCAATATCCTGCCGTAATAGAACATTATCCCCCACCTAAATCCGCATTATAACACGTGATAAACAAACTTAATGTCGTTTTCGTCGAATTTCCATTTCCGTTTGTTTTTCATTTTTTCTCCTGCTTTCGTTAGATTCTCGTATGTTGATAACAAATTTTTGCAATATTTTCCTCATGAGTTACTTCATTTTCAACAAATTGAATTTCAGCATCAGCATCTTCTCCATTAAACGCGCAGAGAGCTTCCATTTCTTCACCACTTGGTGCATAATTGCCTCTTACTCCCATAAAGATATTGAAAGGAAATGCTTTGTTGTGGCATGTCGTGAACGATTATAGTCGTAAACAATTCTTTAATAATATCTTTATAGACGCCAAAAGTTCTATTAGAACTACTTGTAGATGAATCCACCTTTTGATAGATTGATTAAATCTAAAAAGTTTGATAATTTATTTGCTGTAGGTTACCTTTCAACCTGGCCTTGAATCCAAGGTGCTCTGGGTCTTCCACAAATTTGTTTTATTTTCATTTTTTTCGCAATTTGCATTTACATAGGAATTCATAAATTCCCTCCCGTTATCGGTTTGTAGAATGACTGGGGGGCCAATTATGTAAAAATATTTTGTAATAACGAAGAAATCTCAGCACCAGGTTTATTTTTGGCTAGCTCCACAACTCCAAATTTAGAAAAAGAATCAATAAGTACAAGTACCTATAAATTACAATTCTGAAAGTATACCCAAGAATTTGAATCATTCACTTCCACATATCGGCGCAGATCAACAAGATTAGAATTATGCTCGGACTATTTTTAGATGACAACCAATACTTCAATCATTAGTAATTTTAGTTCTGCGTCTTCAATACAAAAAAATCGTAGATTTAGGCCATTTCTTCGTATATAAGCTTTTCCATCAGCAAAAGAAAAGGTTTCTGCATGTTGTTTGACTTTATATCTCTCCTTCTTATCAAAAACTTCATCCAAATCTAGGATTCTTTGTATTCTTTGATTTTTGACAAAGTATCTCTAGTCAAAACCAGTAGACCCATTTTTCACGTGACAGTTTAATTTTATAAAAGTAATATTCTTTTTTAAAAATAATTAATAAATATGTGTTTATTACTGTTAATAAACTATTTTCAATATTTTTTATTTGAAAATACGCTTGCGGTCCTAGCAGATGCCGGGTCCCAGCAAAAACCGGTGACATTAATTATTATGTAATTACGTTTTTATAAATTTTAAAAATCTTTGAAAGTACATAATTTTAGTTAATTATTTGAAATTTTGTAACAGCAAAAAGTAATATTTTTTGATTTTTAAAAATTTCTGTTGATTTCTGTTGATTCCTGTTGTGTACATGATAAATAAATAATAACTTATAGAAATGAAACTGACTTCAAATAAAATAGCACAAATTATTTCATTAAAAAATGCCGGTTTCAAGCAAAACATATTGCATCTATTCTGCACGTTAGCCAATCAACAATTTCGAAACAAATAAAAAAAATATCTTTAAGCAATACAAAGGTACCCAGAAAAGGCAGTGGTGGTCATAATATTTATTCTGAAGAAATTTCAAACATGATTTCTTATGAAATTGAACAAAACTCCAGATTGTCACTTAGGAAAATTTCTATTAAATTGAAAAATGAGAGAAATTTATCAATTAGTCATATGACAATTAAAAGAATGTTGAACAAGAAAAAAATATATGCCCACAAACCAATAAAAAAACCATTGCTAACACCACGAATAATTAAATTACGTTATGAAGCAGCATGCAAATGGATTCAATATGATGAAAAGAAACTTAAGAGCATTATTTTTTCAGATGAATGTAAATTCAACCTTTTCTACACCAATGGAAAGCCTTTTGTTTGGCGAAAACGCAATAAAAAGTTAGAACCCCAAAATATTTTACCTACTGTAAAACATGGTGGTGGCAGTTTGATGGTTTGGGCTTGTTTCTCATATTATGGCGTCGGCAAATTAGTTTTTATTGACGGTATAATGGACAAATACAAATATATTGATATTTTATCAAGGAATTTGTTTTCTTATGCGGAAAAAATGCAGCTTGATGAATTTGTGTTCCAACAGGATAACGATCCTAAACACACAGCAAAGCTTACTAAACAATTCTTGAATGAAAAAAATGTTGAATTGTTGCAATGGCCCCCCAATCTCCTGATTGTAACCAAATCGAAAACTTATGGGGAATAATTAAAGAGAAAATAGCAGAAAGAGCGCCTCAGAATTTAAAAGATCTAAAGGCCGAAATTTTAAACGTTTGGAATGAATTTGATGAAGAAATATGCAAAAAATTGTCGTTAAGTTTTAGAAAAAGAACATTGGACCTTTGTCGTGCCAAGGGAAAATATATTAACTATTAATTCAATGGTTTTTATTGTTGGGTTTTGATATATTACTTTTTGCTGTTACAAAATTTCAAATAATTGACTAAAATTATGTATTTTCAAAGATTTTTAAAATTTATAAAAATGTAATTACATAATAATTAATGTCATTAGAGTGATTTAAATATTTAAAATGAATATTATTTAATTTTAAATGGTTTTTTAAGAATATTCCTTTTTGCTGTTACAGACTGTATAAATACTTGTATTACACTAAAATTCGAATATTTTATTAAATATATTATCGCCCCCCTGTACAAAATTTTCGCCCCTAGGGGGGCGATTCGCCCCTGGTTGAGAACACCTGCATTAGAGTGATAAAAAAGTAGTGCAGCAGTAATAACTCTCGCTGGTCTTGAACAAGTCTGCCTACATCAAAATCAACGCAAAAAAGTCACCAGGTTAGGACCCGGGTCCCTGGCGGGAATTGCTCCCCAAAATTAAATACGTTATCGAGGACCGACAATTGACGTTAACTCAGGCTACTCTTTGCATATCAAGGAGAAAGAAAAAAACCCATCGCTGCTTAAAGAGTATGCATTTGGATCCAAGTAACTTTCTGTTTGTCTTCCACGGGATCATCCTGTCCAGTCTAATGTATGGAATAAATGCGTGGTAATACTTAAACTTAAAGTATTTTCCAAGTCTTAGAGCAATACAAGAAAACCCTGCTGAAATTTAAAAAATACAGCGCTATAGACAGAAGCTAGGCTACGGGTTGATCCCAGGTGGTCCTCTCCCAAGCTGGGCGGGGGATATGTCCTCAGCAATAGAGCATATCATCTAAGACTCAATCAGGATTTTCCGGAGATGATCGCAAGTGACCAAACTATATATTGATCGGATTGAATTGTTGACTAACCTGAAACGCTACAGAAAACCGGTCGTAAAACTGAAGAGCTCAATTGCCCCGAGCAATCGTCTCGTCTATTTCTGTCCACATACTGCCACTTTTCGACTTTCTTACAATAAACATTCATTAATTCATTCAAAAAAACAGATATTATACTATTTACTGAATTCTGATAGGTGTGACCTGATTGTAAAAAAGCTTAACTTTTAGCATGGGAAATTATAGATTCTAGTACTCGACTCTATTCTCCAAAAATAGCTCCTGAACTCGACTACAAAAAAGATCTATTAGAGAGGTGTTTTTTTCATTTAGAAGGCGGCCATATATCTTAAAGAATCATTAAAATAGACATCAATTTTGAGTTTGGTTAATAAAATGGGTGAAATAAAAATAATAAAATTATATACAAATTGAATTAATTGTTGTTTGGGTGTTCTACATAACTGTTTGGTTCATTTTCAATACTTTTAGAATGTCAGTCAAGTCCACAGTGAAAAAGACACTCGGGTCAATACTAGAAATGAACACTCAGAAAATGATCAAAGGCATTCGCGCGGCTGATGACCAGGATGCATTCATTTCCAAGTGCATTGACGAGGCACGCCAAGAATTAAAAAGCACAAAAATAGAAACCAAAGCCAATGCCCTGAACAAACTCTTATATGTTGGGGATGTGCATTATTGGTAGCTTCAAATGCTGGGATACAACGTGAGCTGGTGTGCTTTTAATGTTATCGAGGTCATGAGTTCTGAGAAACTCGCAATAAAGGTAATTCGATATGTTTAACATAGAAAATCGGATATTTGTGTGGTTCTCTCATTTTCTACGAGGGAATAGAAATGATTGTCCTCACCACCAATCTACTAAAGAAGGTATTCTACGTGTCTTATCCAGGATTTGCACAACCGTAACCACCTGATAATCAACTGGGCCCTCCATTCGATATCCAGCTATGCCACACAAGATATGGCCAATATTCTATTTGATGATGTCATGACAGTGGTATTTCCCTATTTCGAGCAGATATCCTCCTCCACAAGTCAGGTCGTCCGCCAACGGGCTGTTCTCGTCCTCCACCGAATGTTTCAGAAATATCCATTTTCCGTCAAACAGGCATTCCCGACTCTGCAAAATCTGCTCAAACACGAGGACTCGGGGGTGAGGACGGCCACAGTGTGCTTGATATGCGAGTTGGCCAAGTGGAAGCCTGCTGACTATGTTGTGATGGCACCCTCTCTGTTCGACTTGCTTAAAGACCCTTCACATAACTGGATTCACATAAAACTGATCAAATTGGTGGCATTCCCTTATTATTCCAGTTTTCTTCTCTTCTGACAGTCGAGCCTCGGTTGATCAAGAAATTGTACGACCCTCTCCTCAATTCTGTCAAAAGGTAGGATGATATGACTATTCTAGCCATAATTCACCTTCGCTTGTTCTTGAGTGCATTCTCGCTATTGGTTTGGCATGATAATTTCATTCATAGTGCAAAGCAACACTCACCAACAAGGAACCACTGTTGTCTTGTTTAGTCACTTTTTAGTATTGTCTTCAAAGACTAGCACACTTCGTCGACGACAACGATCCTAACCGTATGCCCACTCTTTGATTTCAGTGAGGTACCTCGGACTGCTCATCATGTCTCGTGTTCCTCAGAACAGTGCTCTCCTTCCTTTCCATCAGCGAATCACAAACTGTCTCCACGAACATGATCAGTCCATCAGAATCAGAGCCCTGTCGCTTATTCGTCGATTGGTGGACATATCCTGACATTGCAGGTGGACAGAGACAATCTCATGATGTCAGTCGAATATTTAAAGAAGGGACTGACATTATATGAGGGAGAATACTCGGGTAAACTCATCTACACTATAATACAAATTTGCAAGGATAATAACTTTGAGAATATTTCCAACTTTGAGTGGTATGACACCGATAGTCCATTTTAGGTATGTTGCCACTCTTATCCACCTTGCTTCCTTTCAGAGTGACCACAACTCTTCACTCATTGTGGAACAACTTTTGACTGTCGCAGTTCGCGTCAAATCAGTCAGGGAGTTCATAGTTCAACAAATGGTTTGTTTGCTCTTATTATTAAAGATTATCCTC
This sequence comes from Octopus sinensis, assembly GCF_006345805.1. NCBI lineage: Eukaryota > Metazoa > Mollusca > Cephalopoda > Octopoda > Octopodidae > Octopus > Octopus sinensis. The sequence goes on along the minus strand of NW_021836978.1, from coordinate 10,131 downwards.
ATTGACAACTTGGTGCACTCTTCTCTTGTTCTTCACGGGGAAAATGTTTACGTCTTGTCTGCTGCTGCGTGGATAGTTTCCCAATACTCACAGTGTGTCCTTCATTTTCATTTTCAAAGGTACGTAAAGGACATTCTCTCACTCATTCAAAATCTCACTCATGTTGAGAAACTATGTCCTTCAATTACTCCAACTCGACCTGGGTTTGTCGAGGCCTCTTGTGTCCAGGCCATTACTCGTCTCGTCATCGAATTAGTGTGCCAATCTGGTCATAGTTCTATCCTTTCCATTTCCCTCACTCAATGGAATAATATTCTTATCTTCTTTAAACAGAGTCAGCATGTCGAAGTTCAAGAACGCGTTTTAATAGTGCATTTGATTCGTAGGCTTGTCTTCTTGTTGAATTATTGGAAATGCTTTACGCTGACTTTCCTATCGAGGACGTTGTTAACTGTTGGAAACCAATTTTCTCTCAAGAACTAAATCCAGTTGCTCCTGGAGCCCAAAGAAAATTGCCTGTCCCTAATGGGTAGTGTTCATTCGAAATTGCTAGACTTGATTTGCATAACTGGATTAACAAGAAGCACAGTGAGAAGAGTGAAAGACGAATATTGAATAAGTTCATGCCAGTCAAAGATGAGATCTCCCCAAAACAAATTCCTGAAATTGATGTAAAACTGTATGTGTGTTATTTAATTAGAGCGAGGCTGGGAATCCCGTCCTGCCATCCTGTAATTTAATATTTCATAAACTTTTAGTGAAATTGGCCAATCCAGACGATTTTATGCCGACAAAGATAAAATCAAATAAAAGAGAGAAAGGGAAGGACGTCGACAGAGTACCAAGTGAACATGTTCCCCATGTTTCAAACGTGTTTGACCTCCCAGATGTTAGTGATATTAATATTATTTTGTAAGGGACAGGAAGAGAGTTCTCCATCCAAATCACGTCCTAAGCGGAAGAAGCGTGTTACCAAAAAAGTACTTTTTTTCATAAAGCTAGAAAACGGAAGTTAATTTGGAACAATTCTAAGTTATAGGAGTGACTAATATTATTTTAAATCTTAATAATAAATTGTATGGCTCGGTACGAGCTCTCTTTGCAATCTGGCTTTCGACGATCCAGGCTGGACTCAGGCATCCCTGCCTGTGCGCTGGGCGGCCTTGCCTTGAGATCTTATTCCGATCTTGCCCTCCCCGCATTCCTATCCGCCCACTATGCTTCTCGTACTCTCTCAGATTCTTAGAAACCTCCCCGAACGGAAATTGTCTGAAGATTACTCTGCAGCCCGTGGTCGGTGGGAGGCTCGGTTTGGTTCGAAGCTGCCTAATTCTCAATCTGTACAGCGTCAATGGGACGAAATCTCTTTTCAGGCAATTTTCGAAGGCCTCCTTCCTGTCTCCAATCAACACCGTGTCGCTTGCCTTTGTGCAGGTCGCTGCGAAGGCAGCGGTGTCTGGTTAAAAGCTCTCCCCCTCCCTTCCATCGGGAACCTGGTGGACAAGGAATGCCTTAACCAACTTTAAATTAGAAAAATACAGATAAATTCAGAAAATCTTTCCCCTTTATTAATGGGAATATGTACAAAATGATGTCTTCCAAAAACCTTCCATCCAACAATCTAACATATCAAGAATATCCTCAATAACGAGGTCCTTAAAACCTTCCCGCCAAAAATATTTTTTGCACTTTGGTTAAAATGAACAAGAAATATGTCCTTGATTCACATGAATAGGTCCTTAAAACGTTTCCCTTTACATTTTAACGAGAGAATATTAGCGGAGATCTTTTTGGTTGAGGTGGTGACGTCCTTCTCTTGTACTAATGTTTAATACACTTCCTGGAGGGTTCCTATTTATGAAGTTTAATTTCAGAGGAAATTCTTCTTCAGTACAAGGAACACAATTGTCTGAGGACCTTATTCATTGTGGAGATTTAGTAGCTTATCTTCAAGAAACTAAGCTCAACAAGGATTCAGATGATATTGTTGGATCATATAGGATTATCTTACTAAAACGGGAATTTAGACCTATGGACATGTATTTTCAATTAATAAGCGCTATGCCAACTCAATTCACAACTGCGGATCAGTTTTACAGCTAATGCTGGGGAAAACGCTTTTGACGCATATGCACTAACAATAGTTATATGAATAACACGTCCTGAAGAAGTTGAAAATTTCAACTCGAATTTAGCCATGACCATAGGCAATATATGCGCTTCTCCACTCACTTTCCTTGCAGGCGACTGGAATACAAAAGTGGGAACACTCGTAAAGATGAAAATTTTATGAAACTCATAGTAGAGGAACAGAGAACTTGAATGGCGCAGCTTTAATAGACTTCTTCAGTGCATGTGATCTTTTTTTGTGCAACATGGCATTCAAACATCCGGCAAGATATATGACGACGTGGCGGGGCAGACAGAATCAGAATGGAGAGAGTGTACCTATTTACAATCAAATTGATTACATCATCTGATAATCTCAAAAGCATGCTGATGGACTCACGATATTATATAGTCACACTTGTATAGAATGACCACAAAGCTGCTTTCTCTCGATTTAAACTTCATTTACGTCAGAATGTGATTAAAAGAAAAAACAAAAAACACTCTTTTGGAAAATTGGCAGTAGAACATTTACTTACAAATGATGCTACGCGCAATTAATTCAGTAAGAAAGTCGACACATTTGTTTCAAAATAATCCCGAATATCCACCTGATGATCGGACTTTAATCTCGAACTGAATTAAAAACATTGCACATTCGTTGCTAAAAGATGGTTCAAGAAAGCCAAAAAGGCCGTCTATATGACAAAAAATTGACATTCTATCAAGAAAAAAGAAAAACGCTTCAGTCCTTTTAATGATCTTCCACATTGTTTACGCTTTGTGTCCACATGTAGTTTGAAGGATCCGGTGGTGTCTACTGTTACTCTCAAATAGCGTAGGTTCTTCGACCAGGTTCCCATAATCCTTAAAAGTCGGTTTTTTGTCACGAACCGTCGAAATCCAACAAATAGTGCTTTTGTCCCGTGCGAGATTCAAGCCTTTACCATTAACCAGATTTCTAATCAGTCTGTTCGTAATAAAATTCGATTTCGGGACGTCAGCCAGGAATATATCGAAAAGCAATGGGCTGATAACTGATCCCTTGGGAATCCCTCTCCTCAGATTTGCGGCTTTCAATAGCTAATTTCCACAACTCACGAACTATTTTCTATCGCATAAAAAACTCTATAGCCATCTGACAATTTTCAGCCCAGCACCCGATTTTGCCACTTTCTCTAACAACCCAAAGTGTCAGACACTGTCAAAAGCCTTGCAGACATCCAAGAAAGCTGCCGTTAGGCAAGCTTTATAGAGCTTGCCCCGAAACAGTTTTTTCTTAAGAAGCGAGAAACAGTGACCGGTTCATCTACCAGGTCTAAATCCCACTGTTCTTCCACGAGTATATTATTTTGCTCAACGTAAGCCGATAAACGATTGAAAACAATTTGTTCTATTATCTTCGAAGTTGTGCAGATATGACTAATTGAGCTATAGCTTTCTGCGTATTTGGTTTTCCAAGTTTTGGGATCATTTGGACGATTGTCCGTTTCCAGTCAGCTGGGATATGACCATTGTCCCAAGGATTCGAACCAGGCATTCTGGTGCCCCCCATGGGGATGAAGTCAAACCCATGTGGATTATTCTTACAACCTCTGATTGTTTCGATCGTATCTTCTATGGTTATTTCTCTGCACAAGGGTTCATCAAATACATATTTCAAGCGGGAATTAAGAGTCAACTTCTCAAATATATCCCGAAGAAACATTAACGAAGGGTCCACCTTCTGAATCACTGCTAGCTGCTGGCGTAAAACCTCCAGGACTTCCTCAGTATGAACAAAGGCTCCATCTACCCATTTAAGTATGATTTCTTCTCCCTTTGCCTCCGTCCCGGTTAAAGTTTCCAGAATTTAAAATTTTTCTTGTGCAGTTTTGAACTTTCCCTCTTCTACGGCGAACTGTATAAGCTTTAGTTAGAAGACAGACAGATAAAAGAGAATAGCAAATATTTTTAAGCCATCAATGGTTTTTACCGACCGAATACTCAGGGTTAATAATGGTGAAGAAGTTTGGAGGGTTTTTTTAAACCGGTCGGGTCATGGGATTTCATAATCGTAACCTGTATATCAATGATCCATATAATTAGGCAGCAGAACATACCCGATTTTATTTAAATCTTTTTTGGGTGATGACGAATAGGGACATCTGACAGTTTCTACTGCAGAAACTCTGAAAACAAAAAGATCCCCTACCCAAATTAAAACCTATTATCCTACTAGCGACGCTCCGAAAAAGACTGTCGCTGATCATTAAAGAGGACAAGAACTAAAGTGGAAAATTTTCTTTTGTCGAGGCAAAGTGGGTTCAGAACTGAAAGATCCACTGCTGATGTTATCATAGATGAACAGTCGTCTTATGTCAAAAATACAAACAATGCACCGAAATACTCGGAATTGACATGTCCAGACCATTCGATTCAGTTCACAGGATTAAACTCATGGAAATACATACAAAATTTAAAAATTAAGACGAAATCAGTATCATCCTAAAGCTTCAAGACACTCAATTAGCAACCAAACGTGGCAAAACTGTGTCAAACCAAACTTGGCAAGTAAGAAAATTGCAAAGTATGCTTTTATAGTCGACACTTGTTGCTTAGTCCCACTGGCTTTTTTAACGGATATCGCTCGCGGTATTACGTGGAAATTTCCTGTCCATCAGCTCGGTGACTAATCTAAATTAAACTTTTCTTCTTTGTATATTTTTTGCAAAAAAAATTATTTCATTAATAACAGCCTCTAGTCGATTTATTTCAAGACTCTCAAATGAAAAATTCGTACAAGAACAGCCTATCAGAAAATATAAAATAAATGACAAATCGGAGGTCAAAATTAACATAAAAATGTCAAAACTAATGCAAAAGTGTCAAATTTGAATATCGCATTGTCAGAATTGAACTGAAAATGGTATAGATTAAATGATCTATCACTAACACTGAGAAAATCGGCCACCATTGTTGATTATCACAAGATCACCTGTTATGAATTGGAACACTCCTTGTTCTGTCACATTACTTCAGAAATTGATTAGTTTATTAAGAAAGTCCGTAAATGAAAACTAACTAACGAAGCTCGAATGCTTCGATGTGCTTGCGAGTATTATTGGAACGAATCATCTGCAGAGTTTTGTACTTGTCTCGTCCTTGGCGAATGTTTGCCCGATAAATCACGTCATTAGTAGTCTCCTTGCTTCCAATCTTAGTCCTTTCCAGGAGAGAAGCAAAGTTCTAAATGTTAAACAGTTATAACCTCCATTTCCCGATTGACCATTATCTGGGCTGGTTCTCTATCTTGTTCATACCGAGGGAGATTAGAAACTGCCTCCACGTCAAATACAACCTCAACTAAAACACATATCCCAAGTCAATCACCATCGTCCGACTCTACGCGGTTTATTGGAGCCTCTGCTGCTACAACTTGGGCAACTTCTAACTGGACGTAATTCTGCTCAATCATGTCAGCAGAGGAACATGATTTTGGTGCCTCGGATTCTAAATTAGAGAAAAACTGAAAGTACCATCAATATTTCTGAGTTGTTCGAGCATTGCGGTTCTGTTTTCCTCCAAATCATTCATCAATTGAGCCCTCTTCTCCATTTCCTGTGCATTTTCTCGTCTAGCCTCGGACATGCGTTCCTCCTGTCTATTTATCTCCATTTCAAGACGAGAGGCCTCCTCCATATCTCGGTTCATTTGCTCTTGTTGCATTAAACGAGTTTTAGTCCTCGGAATGACATGCGTGTTGTACCTTTCTTGTTCTGTGGTCTCCAACAGCCTCTTTGCTCTCTTCAACTCTTCTTCCAAGTCAGAGATCTGACTCTGCATGCTATTCACCTCACCCCTCTTCTTTTCAAGGTCTTGTTCCTAAGAAAATAATCAGACATGACCACAACCATGATGAGACGGACTTCCGAGGCCACGGAGGAAGATTTGGTCACGTCCCTAAGAAGACGCTCCAGTTCTGTCTTCTCTTCAATTAAAAGTTGTAGTTTGACCGACAAAGTGTCGATTTGGGGAGTGACATCGTCGTACTCTGAGAATGAGGGACAGAACGAATACTGCTAGTCAAATTCCGCTCAGTCGCCCTCAACTCCTCTTCCAACCTCAACTGCTCCTCCCTCTCCCTCTCCGTTATGCTCTGTCGCTCAAGAGTGAGGCGGAGTTTGTCCTGCAACTGGTCTCGCTGCTGGCAAATGGATTCATATACGTTCTGTTCTACAACACGACTGCAGTGACCCACCTGCTGTCAATTGCCTCTCCATTTCCTGTTGTATCACTTGGGTCTGTACATCACTAAAAGAATATATTCACTTCACACACAGTTCTCCATATTCACGTGCTCGCAACAACTCATTTGCTCTTTCCAATTGAAGGGACATTCTCTCGATCTGCATTGTCTTGTCTTCCAGGATACGATTGGTTGCATCCATGTCTCCGGTCATTTTCTGACTCAACTGAGACTCCATCTCCCTCTTCTCGAGAGTGATCTGTTCGAGTTGCTCAGACAGTCGTTGGATTTGGTCCCCCAGTTCAGATAAGTCTGAATATTGGAGACACACTACCCGATTGCTCCCCATTCTCGTAATTGCTCAATTGAGCACTCATCAGTCTGACCCGATCCTCCATCTGCGTAATCTCCTTGTATTTGAGTGCCATGACTTCCCTACAGTCACAAAGAATTCTTACTTTTGTCTGCGAAGAGTCTCCTCTTCTGAATAGGACTGTTTTTTAAGCAGTTTGATAAATTCAGAGTCGTCCTTCCTGTTCTGGATGTAGAGTGTTCGGTATTCCATGATCATGTCAGTCAACATGGTCCCGTCCTCTGCATTCTCCAACCATATTGTGAAGGTCTGCTTACTCCAACATTCTTACCGAATCGGAGGACGTCCCCCCACTGAAGACAATCTTGACTCGCCTGTTCTTGCGAGTGACCGACCTGACTTCTCCGTATGGAAAAGTGGCAATAATGTCAATTCTACAATACACAGACTTGTCTACTTGTTGTCGTTGTTATACACGTGCATTCCATATGGAGTGAGTCCCAAATACATTTTGGTGCCGTTCTTGTTGGCGATGGGCACGTACTCCACTCCGAACATGTCTACGTCTTGGCAGTACTTCAGGTACTCCGCTGCCGGGTTTATTTGTCGCTCGTTCTGGACACTGCACGTAAGTTAGTGCAAAACTACTAATCGTCGCTGATCTGCTGGTGGAACAAAACCAGTTTATTCTGCCAAGCACTTCTGGGCAAGTCGTACTGCTCAAACATTCTGAAATGACGTCAAACCAGAACCTCTCGGGAATGTAATTCTCCACGGAAACATACTCCCCGCTGTGTCGCAGTGAGTTGTACAGTCCGTAGTCATTCAGCACTGCCATCGAGGACAGCACCAGACACCTCTCTGGAGGAATGTAGAGCACTCCTTCGCTAACCAAACGTCTTACATGGTTGTAAAATAAGTCCTAGCTATAACTGTGAAGGACTACAATCATAGACTGGGTGATGAGACCAGTGACAGTGTTTTCTGGGTACAAATACACGCATATATTGCATTCTACATTCCCGGATAGTTTTCCCAGAGGCTGTTTGGACAACTATTCACTTTTATCAACTAAATAGACCTTGGTTGACTTTCGCAAGTAGTAGTAGCTTTCTCCGTTCTTTTGTGGGTAGCTGAGAGTGAGGTACCATGGCTCACGGAGGTTGAAAGCAGAGCAGACCTAGGAATGTGTAATAAGAACATGCCATTTCTACGACACTACGCCCCAGTTGATTGACCTTGACGGCGAATTCCATCCGTACTGATTCATTTTTGACAACAAGAGAGATCTAAGGGTACAAAAAAGTCATCAATTGAGTAATTAAAATAGTAAGCCACAACCTTTTTAACCATATTTAAACGTGAATGGCGAATTTTTGAACATTTGTAATGATCTTAGAGCGGCAATGCGCAATAAGATTGTCGTGGTTACGAGACTGTTTCAGTCACATCAATCAATGAAAGTATAATAGGCACTGGAACTTGATCTGAATGTGCGGTTTAAAGGAATTTTAGGAATTTCAGTTATTATTTAATGATAAACCAAATAAATCAAATTATTCGTTACAAATAGGATTCATGTCTGATCATATTCTGTCCGGCTAGTCTGAATAAACAATAAAAACACTCACTGTGCACTCATTCACTATTGGAGTGATTACTAATCAACGCATTGAAGCATGTGGCGATGAGAATGAAGGGCCGTGGTCATTATAAACAAAAATCAATGCACAATTAACTCAATAACAATAGATTAGTATATTTTTGAATCAACTGTCTAATTTTGGGTAGCTTTTGTATATTTGGGGTTGTGATCGACAAACTAGACTGCATCAGACAGGGATTCTTATCGAATTCGTTTCCAGCAGAACAGGAACGCTAGAAATCGAGAATAAGACGAGTCTACAGGTGGCTATTCTGAGCTGGTGTAGTCTACGAGAAAGCAGACTGTCAAAAGTATTCATTAATTTCGCAAGTTCACCACCAGTGGGATTTCCGAATCAATCAACTACTGACGTAGACAGTTTTAAACAAATTATTTGACTTAAAAAGTGATCCCAGTTCACACAGTTATACTAGGGTAGATCGAGATAGATAGCCATAAGGACATTGAGCAATAATAAGGACTTGTCTTTCTGTTTGCTCTGAACTGGAATTTGAAAGAATTTTGTTTGATCTTTAACTGTAACTCTTTTAATATAGCAAAATTATTTAAATAAAATAAACAAACTCAACACGTGTGTTTTCGTTTTTGTATTTAAAGAATGGCGGATTCTGCGGATAATAAGCTAACAGTGATATTGGAAGGAGCCAGTTTAATCCTGACTAAAGTACGGACATTGGTGATGCAAAATAGAAAGGGAAGGACCAAGAACTACTCAACGCAGACAAGCACAAGTTAATCGAAAAGAAGAAACTGAATAAATTACAAATCCGACCAGATATATGCCACCAAGTTGGCTGATTTCTTTATTTATAGTGTCTTATGATGTTGTTGGATAGTCCCCTCAACAAGGCAGGTCGTCTGGAAGTGTATGTAATGACATCGAGCAATGTTCTCATCAAAGTAGACCCTCAAATGCGTATTCCTCGCACATTCGTTCGCTTTGCTGGACTAATGGGTGCTCAATTCTCAATTTAGTTAAGTACAACTCCTTTCAAAGCTGAGTGTTCGGGCGAATGGCTCAGGTCGCAAGTTAATGAAGGTAAATCTGTCTGACATGTTCAGGCAATCCGCAATCCAGTGACTGATCACCTTCCTACCAATTGTTATATTCTCGGCCTATCAGTACACTCGACTGAACTGCACGCAGACCTCTCCCCTCTTCTGACATCCATCAGGACTTGTCAGCCCCTCGCAGTTCTTATTGGAGCAATGGCACATGGCACTGTATTTTGTTCGCTCTCAGTTTCGAGATTTCTCATTCACTCTGTCACCGTGTTATCTCTATTAGTGAATTCCCTCTTTCTGCTGCCACTGTGTGTGATCGGGTTTGTGAAGCTGCTGAACGTGGATGGCGAGCCTGACAAATATTATGTCTTGATATGTTTAGTTTACTGTTTGAGATCAGGCACGATATGTTTAAGTCAGACTAAAACGATTTGAATGAGATTTTATTTGTTCTGTAGTTTTTATTTCATTTGGGAATTAATTGTAATTAGATACTCGGTTTTAACTAACGTGATTCACCAAATCGCTTGAATCTCGCAATTCAGACGTACACTCAACCCTCTCAAACTGGCCATTTTTGGTTCCTTCAATTTTGTTGGCCAATTTGAGAAATGGCCAATTAGAGAATCAAATCGATAATTTTACATAGAAACTACTTTAATTTATCTTCAGTTAGCATAATTTTTTTAAATTTAAAGAAAATAAAAAAAAATCTCAATTTTTTTAAGTAAAATTCAATTCCCATTTGTTTTTTTTAGATATAAGTATATTTTCTTTGTAACGTCTTATAGATGAGATTAGTAAGACATC
>NW_021836977.1:20000-21997 GCF_006345805.1 Octopus sinensis | reverse complement strand
GCTACTTACCACACAGCCACTCCTGCGCCTGACGTGGTATTTTAATGCGAGACTGGTTATCACGGCTCAGTCTAACCGTTTGTAGCTTACTACATTGCACTGTAAACGACTCCTTGTTGTATTCTGATCGTTGTCGCTTAATACATTGTAATATAAATAGTATACGTAACTGGCTATGACCATTTGTAGCTTATGACTCTTTAATATTACAGTCTTCTATCATTCTGACTTTCTTGCACTCTGAAGATTAGCGAAAAGAAAACGTCATACAGTGGTTTAGAGATAAAAATTAGGAAAAATATCGTACAGAAAAGTATTATTTTCGCTTCTATTAAACATAACTGAGAATGAAAAGAATTATAACAGGGGTTTGTTTAAAAAATTTTTCAAGACGTTCAGAAATTAGGAAGGGTTATCTTGAAAGCCTTGCAGGAATTGCTCGTGCTTTAAAGCGACTTTTTTCAAAAAAGAATTCAAATACAATGCGAAGCGTGAAAATTTAAACGCCTAACATGGATACCTCTGAATTGCTTATGGGAACGAATTGCTTATGGGAACGAATTGGAAGCTCGGGGAAACAAGGAGGAGGGGGGAAATGAAGAAGAGGAGGAGGAGGAAACGGAGAAGAAGAAGGAGAAGGAGAAGAAGGAGAAGAAGGAGAAGAAGGAAGAAGAAGAAGAAGAAGAAGAAGAAGAAGAAGAAGAAGAGAAGAGAAGCGAAGAGAAGAAGAGAAGAAGAGAAAGAAGAAGAAGAAGAAGAAGAAGAAGAAAAGAAGAAGAAGAAGAAGAAGAAGAAGAAGAAGAAGAAGAAAAGAAGACGAAGAAGAAGAAGAATGCCAAGTAGCCAACACTTGGCGCTTTTACATAAATAAAAAAACTAAGAAAAGCAGTAGTACATATGTGCGTGCTTTTGTATATACATCCACACACGAGATATATATATATATATAATATATATATATATATATATATATATATATGTATATATATCTATTATATTATATATATATATATATATATATATATTATATATATATATTATATATATATATGTATGTATATATATGTGTGTGTGTGTGTGTTTGTTTGTGTGTTGTGTGTGTGTATTTGCGTGTGTGTATGAATATGTGTGTGTGTCTTTATACTTGTGTCTTTATACCTGTGTTTGTATCTTTATGTCCCCTGTAACTTAGAAGTTCGGTAAAAGAGAAAGATAGAATAAATAACAGGTTTCAAATTAAGTACTGCTGTTGATCTCTTCGACAAAACACTTCAAGTCGGTGCAATGACAGAAGCAAGCAAAAGAGGTAAGGATAATATATCACCGATATATATAAATATATAATCAGACATGGTGATGCAAACAAAAAAAATATATAACTCAAAATATGAGTATATATATATATATATATATATTTTCAATATTCAGTAGAAGCAACATAGTGACCCAAAGTCCGAGTGATCCATCAATGAACGAAACTCTTGGACCTTCAGTCACTCAGTTGCTTCTGCTAAATATTAAGAGAAAACCATAAATATATAGTCATATAATTCATAATCTATGCACATATATACAACATATATATATACTATAGATATAATATATATATATATATATATATATATATATATATATATGCATGTATGTGATTGGGTTTTTTATGAAAACAAGTCTAGCACTATAAAATAACTCACACTAACTGTTGTACCCAATATACTAATCAATTAATTGATTTTTCTAACTCTATTAACCACAATCTAAATTTTTCCCAATATCTGTTTTTCCTTGTTTTATGACTTACGTATGTCCATTTTGTATTCGGTATTAATCTATCTATCTATCACACAGACATGTATGTATATGATACATACATACATACATACACACACACACATATATATGAATATATATATATATATATATATATATATATATAATATTATATATATATATATGGGTCATTCAATATGTTGACCGCGTGTGTGTATCGTTGGCGA
>NW_021836977.1:0-15000 GCF_006345805.1 Octopus sinensis | reverse complement strand
TGTGATCAAGTTTCAACGATATCTAGAAACTCCACCGCGAGACTCGTATTTTCAGAGCAGAATGACACTTGTAGATCGCACTGGTCATTTCATTGCATCCCTGCTACAGCCCAAGTAATTTCGAGCCACCTGCCCATTAATTCTTGACATTGGGACTATTCACATACATTTATATATATATATGGCTATATTGGGGCTAAAAGTCCGAAGGAATCTCCTCTCTCAATAATCTATATCCTGTGTATATCAAGACGCAGCTCGCCGCCTTAATAACTTTAATAATGGTTTCAAATTTTGCCACAAGGGCAGCAGTTTTAGGGGAGGCGAAAGACACATGCGAAATCAACATCACAAAGTTTACAAATTATAAAATATAATTGGAACAAAACAGTAAGTACGTAAATTGATTAATTACGCACACACTCGAATGTCTATACAATCATTTATACATTTCAATACCTATAGGACTACATATACATCCCAATGTTAACAAAACTACGTGCAATTTACAGGACGTACATACACGCATATGAAAGCACGTGTCACCGTCGAAGCAAAAAGATATAATAAAACAATTATTTTTCGAACTAACACAGACAGTAAACAATTCATAAGTTTAAAGACACCACAAAAATGCCCGGAGATAGATCTGTCAACAATAAAACAAAATTACACACGAATACAGATCTGTTAGCCTTAAGAAGCTATGTTACGAGCAATGTTTCCATGTAGAGAACTCAGAGGTGGTGTTGGCTCAAAAAATTAACCCTAAACAGGCAGATCCCTCCGTTAATGTCAACGTCCAAGCTCGTCATGCCTTAATGATAACAAAGCAAGACACACACCGAATCTGCAGTCACCCAGGTCAACAAGGGCTGTGCACTCTAGTGAGTAACCAAACTGGGTGTGAAAAAAATCAGCTACTGGTTCAAATATTCCCGAAACACAGGAGCTGGAAGTACCCCACAACTGGAACAACCCTCAAAAGAGGGTGACCGTGGACTTTTACAACTGGAATTAACAATGAAGATTGCCACTATTGGCCTAAGCACCTATCTGAAAAAGTCTGATGACTGGATGTTAAAACTTGTCTGAAAGCACGAAAATAAGAAAGCATCATACTCAGTAGCAAAACAGGCAAAGGAATATCTAAGTGAATTCCAAATACAACAAATCCCAGAATTAGATGTACTGGAAACAGACACAGAAAAAGGCTAAGCGTATGAAAACCCGTGCTACAATTAGATATTCTTACTGATAAATGGCAAGAAAAACCTCTCAATAGCAAATACCCAAAGAGAGCTAATAATGCCGATGTTGACAAAGCCCTTACCCATCATTGGTTAGTGTCTCCTGACTTAAAATCAGAAACAGAAGGGTTTATCGTGACAGCCCAAGATCAATGCCTACCTACAAGGAGCTCAACATGCTGTGTAAACGACAAAATGAAAATATTGATCATGTTGTCTCCATGTGCAGTCTTCTTGCGCCTACAGTATTACGGGGTAATTTGCAAAAACTTGAACCTAACTTGAAAATGACCACATCTCACTCCTCTGGAACTTCACCATTCAAACTGACAGAAAGATAAAAGCAAATAGGCCAGACATCATACTTAAAGACCAGACAAAAATCATGCCTCCTCATTGATATGACTGTCCCAATCGACATAAATGCATCTGTCAAGACCTACCAATAAACTGAGCAAGTATAAAGATCTTGAAATAGAAATTGGCAAAATGTGGAACCTCAAGATTAAAACAATACCTGTTGTCATAGGTGCCTAGGAATGATAGCAAAAGGAGCTGATTCCTACTTAACTCAGATACCAGTGAACCCCCCAAATGGTACAAATTCAAAAGATAGTGCTCATGGGAACTGTCCACATCCTACGTAAAATGCGGTCTATGTAATCTCAAATTTTAAAACAAACTTATAATTTTCTCATGTTTTCTTAAGCATTCTCTTGAACAATACTTTCTGCAAAACCAAATATATGACACCTCAGGCATAATACCAACTTGAATTTCTACCTTGTTGTCTCTTGAGGTTTCTGGGTGACACACGGAGCCGACTTGTACAAATACAATGCACAAGTCAAACATACAATAGTAATAATAATAATAACGATGATAATAATAATAATAATAATAATAATAATAATAATAATAATAGCAACAGTAACAACAACAACAACAATAATAATAACAATAGAAGAAGGAGGAGGAGGAGAAGAAGAAGAGGAAGAAGAAGAAGAAAAAGAAGAAAAAGAAGGAGGATGAGAAGCAGAAGAAAAAGAAGAAGAAGAAGAAAAAGAAGAAAAAGAAGGAGGATGATAAGGAGAAGAAGAAGAAGAAGAGAAGAAGAAGAAGAAGAAGAAGAAGAAGAAGAAGAAGAAGAAGAAGAAGAAGAAGAAGAAGAAGAAGAAGAAGAAGAAGAAGACAAATGGCTAAAGGAGACTGAAATAGAATGCCGTTCCTACAGAAATTTTGTCTCTTAGGGAGAAGATGGATTATCAGGAGGGTTGTAAGCACTTAAAAGACTGCTGAAAACTTGTGGATATTTAAGGTAGTAACCCGCTACCCTTATAAACCCTGCCAGAAATAAGACCGAACCTGAGCCAAACGAAAATGATGATAATATACTTTCTTTATTGTCCACAAGGGCTGCAAAAACATTTAGGACTATACAAAGACGAGGAACAGTGGGGATTTACATAAAGACAGTAAAACTATTTACAAGAAAATTATAACGAACTTCCCTAACCTCAATCAAAATGGCCGCAACGCTCCACCTGAAACTAGTAAAAAATATATATAAGCCTTGAAACTCTACTCTCTCTAGCGTCGCCGTGAACGGTACATCATTTGTACGATGTGGAGAACATACCGCCAACTTTGCCCAAACGACCTGAACATTAGCTTCAAGGTTCATCCAAGACTGGGACCACGGGCCATACGTCCCCTGCCCAATTCAAGATCACAGCATACATGTACACTACAACATAATTTCTTTTCCTCAACAGTCCCTGCCCTATTTAACATTGTCCCGAAAGAGATCAAAGAGGAAAAGGATCCCATCAACTTTAAACGGAGTCTGGATAGATTCCTTCAAGGAATACCAGACAAGCCACCCATAATTGGATACAACTCACCCAATTCACTACTTGAAAGGACCATAAACAAAACTTGACTTAAACAGGATTCAAATAATCTTATCAGGTGGTGATATTAAGTTAGACATGGCCTGGACCAATCATTGGTCGAAACATATCTAAGTTATCTAAGTATATATAGGTAGGAAATACCAAGGGAACCTGCAGATCCCAACCATCCAACGCATGTTTTCTTTTGTTCTTTTTTCTCCGTACTTTTCAGCTTACCGGCGCACTAATTTTAATAACGTGGACGGCGAGCTGGTAGAATCGTTAGCAACCCGGGCAAAATACTTAGCGGCAATTCGTCCGTCCTTACGTCCTGAGTTCAAATGCCACCGAGGTCGACTTTGCCTTTCATTCTTTATCGAGGAGGGGTTGGTAAAATAAGTACCACTTGAGCACTGGTGTCAATCGACTTACCCCGTCTCCTGAAATTGCTGGCCTTCCGCCAAAATTTGAAGCAATTATTAATAATCCTTTCTATTTTAGGCACAAGGCCTTAAAAAGGGGGGGACTGGTCGATTATATCCCCCCCCAATGCTCAGCTAGTATCTATTTCATCGACCCTGAAAGGAGGACAGCCAAAGTTGATTTCGGCTGGATTTGAACGCGAAGATCCGAAAGATATACCACACAGCACGTAGTAGCAGCAGCAGCAACAGTAGTAGTAGTAGTAGTAGTACAGCAGCAGCAACAACAATAGTAGTAGTAGTAGTAGTAGTAGTACAGCAGCAGTAGTAGTAGTAGAAGAAGAAGAAGAAGAAGAAGAAGAAGAAGAAGAGAGTGCACGCGCGCACACATACAGAAGCGCGCACACAAACGCGTGTACACACACAACACACACACACGACATCTATACACAACAAAGAGTCACACACCCATGGACACACCCACACATAAACACACCCATAAACACATACGCGTGCATATACATTCGCACCACACCATATACACACAGAGTGGCACAGAGCTTTAACCAAACAATGAAGTTTCAAAATCAAAAATAAAAGGAAAATAACAACAAAATAAAAAAAAACGAATAAAAAAAACGAGAATATGTCTTTTTTCCCACCAATGACAAAGAGTTTCGTGTCCTAGCCTACATCTAACTTCAATCTATCACTCTCTTTTTTTCTCTCTCCCACCTACAAAGAAAAAACCTGTTTCGAAAATCACGTCATTTTTACTCCATTTAGATTCGTTCAATGAATCGCCTGTTCAGAAACACCTGATTCTCCTGCTATTTTTATCTTCTTTTCCTAATTATAGCTACCTTCGTAAGTAATTCTCTTAACTGCCAGAGATAAATACACACACACTCATTTATGTGTGTTGAGCGCGCGAGTCTGTGTGTGTGTGTAAAAGAATACAAGAGTATATATATATATGTATAATAAATTAATAAATAAAATAAAACATATGCATATATACATACATATATGTACGTACCTACCTCTACATGTATATATACATGCATCAAAAAAACGTCGAACACAATGAGAAACGAAAACATAAACACAAAACCAAGGACATGGACATTTTTCTTAAACAACGAAATATATTATATATATAATCATTTATATATATATATAATATATATATATATATATATATATATTTAATATATACATTTATATATTTATTTAAGAAACCTGGGGTCGATTTGCTCGACTAAAATGCAGTGCTCCAGCATGGCCACAGTCAAATGACTGAAATAAGTAAAAGAGTAAAGTGTAAATGAATATATATGTATGTATATATATATATATATATATATATATATATATATATATATATATATATATAGATATATATATACATATATATATTCATTATATATATATATATTCATTATATATATATATATAATATATATATATATATATATATATATATATATATATATATATATTATATATATATATATATATATATACATATATATATATTCATTATATATATATATATATATATATACATATATATATATTCATTTACACTTTTACTCTTTTACTTGTTTCAGTCATTTGACTGTGGCCATGCTGGAGCACTGCATTTTAGTCGAGCAAATCGGCCCCAGGTTTCTTTCCCAGTTACATGAATATACTTATGCATACATTTATATATGCTCGTATGTGCACCCACACAGCGCATCATACACACATACACGCACAAATGCTCCAATACCCGCCCACACCCCAATGTAAAGAGGATGATATCTGAAATATATCGAAGAGCAAAAAAATTTATATTGTATTGATGAATTCTGTTAACATTCCTCTTTTACATTTCACTCCACTCGATTAATTTTCATTTATTTATGTTGTCAACATCAGAAGCTTCACTGCAGAATATGATAAGGAGACTGGATTTAAAGAATGTCTTTTTTTTTTTCCATTGTTATATGAACTCTTTACTTTCCAGTCCGAATCGCCCCGACCTCATGATAAATGAAGCGTCTCCTCCGTCCCACATCAAAAGAAACGTCCCTACTGAAGATACTGAACATTGTCATTAACAAAGCTATAGAAAACTATCAAAAGACCATTTAATCATTTTACGACCTAACAAAAATATTATTGTAACGGAAATGGAAGAGCTTGAAATTACTGAACATAGAAATCTTTACTTGTGGAAACTGTTCTTTGCTCTCACTTCACTGTTCCTGGAAGCAGAGAGAACCTTTTCTTCAGAAGGGATGTTTATTACAAAATTGACTAGCAATTTCTGGGGAGAGGGTAAGTCGATTACATCGACCCCAGTCGATGGTACATACCCCTAAACAGATGGGACAGTCATGGCTAGAACTCATTGGACCATAAGTCTACATAATGAGAGAAGAATTCGGGTTAAATGAGAACAACAGTCAGATTCGCCATTGTATTGTTGTTCGGCCTCACTGGTGACCACTCTGTATTGTACTTAACTGTATCCTCAACGGAATTACTTATCCAATATACTCTTTAATTTTTTTACGGCAGTATGATTTGAGGGAGATTTGACTTCTATTTCTAACATGTTGAGCGGTCATTTTGTAAAATATATGAGTATATGTGTATGTACACACGCACGCACGCGCACACACACACACACACACACACACACACACACACACATATATCGGGAAGATGGACAGAGGGGGTAACTTCCAATCCTAAATTAAAACCATTTCAGGCAAAAAAAAAAACAAGAAGGCAGAAGCTCGAGAAGAGAAAATCCCAAAGAACAACATATCCATGATGATGACTAATGAATGGCAGATTTAAATTAGCAAAAATTCTTAACTTTTTTTTCTTTAATTATATACTCTTTACTCTTTTATTTGTTTCAGTCATTTGACTGCGGCCATGCTGGAGCACCGCCTTCAGTCGAGCAAATCGACCCCGGGACTTATTCTTTGTAAGCCCAGTACTTATTCTATCGGTCTCTTTTGCCGAACCGCCAAGTGACGGGGACGTAAACACACCAGCATCGATTGTCAAACAATGCTATGGGGACAAACACAGACACACAAACACACACACACACATACATATATATATATATATACATATATACGACAGGCTTCTTTCAGTTTCCGTCTACCAAATCCACTCACAAGGCATTGGTCGGCCCGGGGCTATAGCAGAAGACACTTGCCCAAGATGCCACGCAGTGGGACTGAACCCGGAACCATGTGGTTGGTTAGCAAGCTACTTACCACACAGCCACTCCTGCGCCTAATATCTCTGTTATTTCTGTTTTTCTTGTAGTAGGGAAATTCACTGAGCGCCTTTGTATCATTTTAGTTAACTCCATTTTCGTATTTGTTCATTGCAGAAATTTCTGGATTTTTCCAATTTCTGTAAATTTAGTATTTGATGTATCAATGTCTGGCGGTGGAAAAAAAAACCGAACACGCTCACCTTGAAATGTATTTATAGTAGCGTTGACTAATACAGTACGAGTTACTCTCTTCAGAACATGTTTATTTTTATCAGATACCAAATCTAAATTGCGTTCACTATTATTGTCATGGAGTAAATATGCAGACGGGTTTCCCCGTCAACGAATCAAATGGGAAGCAGAAAACAACGACGAAATAGACACTGTGATTAACTAAAAAAAACAAAAAACAAAACAAAAACAAAGAAAAATGCATATTAGGACTGTTTATGTCGGTCAAACGGTAACTGTCTCACCAGTACTTTAATAATCACGACAGACACTGCGCGCTGTTGTTGAAAAGTATTCAACTCCAAATCTTGCAGTTAAGGAAGAAGGAAGGAATTCTCAAAAAGCTCAAAACAGCTTTGTTGATAGCGAAGATCAAGATAATGTAAAAAAAAAATAAATAAAAAAATTAACTCGAATATATTCAGAAACAAACACCTTTGAATCTGAAAATATTTCAAGTGACTAAAATGCAGATGAAAAGATTGTGACGAGTGAATGTCTTCTGGTTCCGCTGCTCTTTGGGATAATATCAGAGAAGCACAATGCAATAGGCCAAATAAATTTGAGAGATTTCAATAGCAAATGGTTTAATCTTTTATCTGTAGCTTACCTATGTCACAAACAAATGTCAACTTTTATGTTATACTTATAAAGCGTTCATGCATAGTAAACAGCTTTGCAATTGAAAACTAGAAAAAGACAAACCGACTCACAAAGCATGCAAAAACTGTTAAACATCAACAGGATACGATGAAATGGTTATATAGATTATGATCGAACGAATTCAGGCGCCAAACATTAACGTTAGGTCAACGAAATAATATAAAAACAAAAGCGATTAGCACAGAACCAAGAATATTAGGATATTATTATTATCATCGTAATTCTATTCCCCAAATTATTGTTGAAACTTTATTTATTGTTCACTGACTCTTTTACATAGCTTAATGTGATCATACAGAGGATCCCAGTTAGGCAAAATTTCCAATATTAACAGGTGATTCCATAGCAAAGAGAATGCTGGAAACTTAAAATATAACAATGAAATTGATTTCCTCTATTGTCAAAAATATAATTCTCTATATCGTGACTGAGAAAGCAGAACTAATGATGTGAAAAATGTGTTCAGAATATTTCATTAGCGTTGTTGAAACATCGGATGTCAGCAGGGTTGTGTGCCTCAAATTTATCACTGAAGATGAAATCAGATCTTTTCATTAGATTCCATGCAACGCTTTCTACTTGAGCGGAGTGTTCCCTATACGTTAGTCAAAACTACCGTCGAGAAGTTGAAGCTTGACAAAATGTTGGAGAAGTATTGATGGCAGGGCAAATATGAACGATATTGATAGAAACTTGGCAACAAGCATAAATAAGCGTTCTCAACTTGCCATCTAAGTCCATTGTTATAGTAACCTTATAAATGTTGCTGGCCAAAATATATCAGCAATGAACTAAATTTTGGAAGCGTTTGAGATGCGCTGGAAAATTAGGTGAAAATGCAAAAAGAAATCTTTGAAGGTACACGATTCTCATTGAGGAAGCTTAAGGTTCAATAGATATTAAAGGTGTTCTGTTGATTGCAAACCCATGAATCAACAAGGAAATTGCCACTGAATCAAACCACCAAAAGAAGATCGTGGCATTTATCAAGCGGTAAAATTGAACTCTTAAATAATGCGTGGATTCATACTACATATCTCAAGGCAAGGAACTGGTATCTGCTATCGCAAGTCGTGAGAAACTGCAATGGACTCATGAGCTGAATCAAGCCCTGTATTATTTCAGCGGAAAGAGCATAGAAAATCCGTTGATCGGTTACATTAAGAAAATAAAGAGCTACTAGGATGTAAATTATTCCATCCAATTACATTTCAAAATGAAGCGGCCTAATCGACGAGTTACGCTTATTGAGAAGAAATACACAGCCCTACTAGACAAAATCAACCACTAAAATGCACGGTAAATAACAAAATCAACGATGCAGTAGACTGTGGCATCGAGAACATTGCTGGAGACATAAACTGCAGCCAAAACGAAAATGTAACAATAACACAAAGGTATTACACATGCATGCGGTAACTGCCGTTACACGAACATGCCGTAACCGTTCGCGAACAAACAGAAACGAGTGAATGATACAAAAAGGCTTAAAATGTAGTTTATAGTTAGAATTAGAGATAATTTCACTCTTTACTTGAACAAGCCACTAAATGGAAGAACGATTATGATATAAATCGATAGAACACCTATTGATTTGATGCAAGCTATGATCGACCAAGTAGTTAAAGAACACCTAACACAAAGGGAAGCTTCCACTTTTTGAGTATTAAATAGCTCACTGTATTGTGCTGCAGTTACAATTCACCAATAGATAGAAGTAACAGAGATCGAACAAAATTATAACATACAACTGAAGATCATCGATAGAATATGAGAAAACATCGGACACTTAGAAGGAATAATGCAAGTTCAAACCATCAGTTACGATTCTATTTTGGACTATTCAAAATCTACAGGAGATGCTGATAAGGAACAGTCACAAAAAGAACAAAGATAAACTCGTTTGCGTTGTCCAAATCCAACGGATTAGCAGTATAGTGAAGATTTCTAGAATATTCTAATGCAGCAATGTATGTAGACACATACATAAAAAGTACTTTACGGAGACAGGTACATCATAATATTAGTGCAAATATATCTACACATACATGCATATACATACACACACTAACATATACGCAATTCACTGAAATGTCATGACTCAAACAAAGACAAAAGAGGTTTGTGAACAGTTTCATTTCTGCTAAGACTAAAGTAGATATCAAAGATAAACATAGATAGATAGATAAAAAAAATAGATAGATAGATAGATAGACAGATAGATAGATAGATAGATAGATAGATAGATAGATAGATAGATAGATAGATAGATAGACAGACAGACAGATAGATAGATAGATAGATAGATAGATAGATAGATAGATAGATAGATAGATAGATAGATATAGATAGATAGATAGATATATGTATGTGTGTGTGCGCGCATGTATTCACACACATATGTATGTATGTTTGCATGTATGTATGTATGTGTGTATGTATGTATGAGTGTATGTCTGTATGTGTGTGTATGTATGTAACATACACTGTTTTAAGCTTTCCTGGCGAACGTCATCAATTACAACCACGTGTTCGACTGAGATGGAGTTTTATCTTTACTGTCACAAAACAGTTTGTATTTTCTATTTCAGTTCACTTTAATGTTTTCATTAGTGCATCTGGGATTCCTAACATTGGTACGAAGTCATAAGTTTGAATGGGAGCCGTGAAGGAGCATAATCGATTGAATATCCTCGTAATACTTGTCTGGTAGAGCTAATTGAAACGAACCTGCTTGCGTTTGAGCTTAATATCATGAGATCGGTTTGAGAGCTGAATATAGAAATCAAAGGGACATAACAAAACATTGTTTCCTAGCATTGTTACACGGCGCCACCGGTTTGGGGAGAGAAGACGAGCGGCGAATAATCGATGGAAGTCATCCTAGTATTTGATTGCTACCGGTTTTATCGATCTCGAAAGGATACACGACAAAAATCAATCGCACGTGTGGTTTGAACACGGGAACTTAAAAGGACGTAGCTAAATAGCATAGTTTAACAATAAGTGCACAGCCACTACTTCGAACCAGGTTGGAACAATGATCAATTAAAACTAATTAGTTGACGACTAATTACTTTACAGTACCAGATTGCTGAAAGTGGATCCTAGGAGAGATTTGAACACAGGACGAACAAAGTTGCAAGTAAGTACTGCAGTCCGTTTTATTTCGGCCCTCTATTCCTTGCTAAAGGTAATACAAGTAATAAAGTTAGCAAATAATAATATTCGTTGGCTTACAATGCTTCATTGAATATTAAAGCATAGGATTGTGGGAAGTTGTATGCTATAGAATCACTTAATCAGAAATAGATTTGCTAAATGGATTTAGTAATTTTCGCAAACTGAAAGTTTATGAACGAATATAAACGACCAGCAATATTTTAATATAAAGATAAAAAGTTTAGATAGACCTAAAGTCTACCAAAAGCTTTTAGTGAGCAAGGGGTGATTAACGAAGGATTTGGCTTCATCTACATATATGCTGTTTAGGAAAGTTATTCGGATAGTGTTTATCCGTTTACCTTTCAGCGAGCATAACAACATATCTTCACCATTTATATCGATTACACTTCCCTAAGTGTATCGACTACACGTCATAGGTATCTGCACTAAACTGTCCTATATATATACTACTAATATTTAATTAGGTATAAGGCAGCGAACTAGCAGAATCGTTACTGCGCCAGGCAAAATGCTTAGCAGCATTTCGTCCATCTTTACGTTCTGAGTTCAAATTCTGCCGAGGTCGACTTTACCTTTCATCCTTCCGGAGTCGATAAAATGAGTACTAGTTGAGCACTGCGATCGATGTAAACGACTTATCTCCTCACCCAAAATTAATGGACTTATGCCAAAATTTGAAGCCAACATTTTATGAGGTATACTGACTTCACTTCTTTGGCTACTCTTGTAGACAGTGTAGCCAAATAGACTGGCTATCCTTCTGCAGGCATACAAACTACACAGCCAAGGGTATCTTAAGTGTATATCCCTAAGTGTATTAACTATATTTACCAAGGTGTCATGACTACACATTTTTTGCTATACTTTCCTGACAAAACTTCTCCAGATTTTCAAAATTCACGCCCACAAGTATCAAAGCCATACATCCCTAGGTGTACTAACAATCTTATTAGAGATATATATACTTCTATACTTCTACAGCTACACTCCCTATGCTTCCAAGTAGACTGGCAATACTAGGTTAACAACTCTTCCATAAGTATATTGATTACACTTCTCTAGCGTTATCGACAATCTTTCCCGGGTACATTGATTACTTTCCCGGGTACATTGATTACTTTCCCGGGTACATTGGATATTTTCCATGGTTCTGATTACATTCCTTAGAGAATGAGTTTTCATTCCAAGAACGCAACGAATAGTTAAATGACACGATCGATCTACGGGGACAGTTTGTGGCTAAATATCTACATCACTGACCTATAGTGATAGTCTGGGCTTAAATGTTTACGCCATTAGTCTATAGGGACAGTCTGGGATTAAATATCCACATCATAAATAAGTGGGTACAATCACTGGTTTAAATGTCAACAACATCGATCTATGGGAACAGTCTGTTGTTAAATTTCTACACCATTGGTTTAAGAGGACAGTCTACTGTTAAATGTCCACGCCATCATTCTATGGAGACAGTCTGGGACTAAGTGTGTGCAGCATTCCTCTATGGGAACACTTAGTTGACGAATGTCTACATGTTCAACCTATGGGGACAGTCTGTTGTTAAATGTTTCATCGATCTATGGGTATATTCGGGAATTAAATGTCTACTTCATTGACTTAAGGGGACAATCAGTTGGCAAATGCCTACACCATCGATCTACATGCGAGCTAATATCCGGCTATGGGGACAGGTCAGAGTTTTAACGTCGACGCTATCAAGGTAAGGAGACAGTTAATGCTTGTTAAAGTCATCAGTTGCCGAGTGTTTCCGCGTCAGGTCCGGTATGAGGCATGTGCCATTGCAGCGCATCGTAGCATCCGCCATTTGTCAATATCTGCTAGGGCCATTCCGAGCAACCTTCCAGGCAGTGCCCCAGTCAGTTCCCATCTCCGTATAGGATCTTGTTAAATTTCAACCACCTGCAGTTTTTCAAATTTTCACAGGATTATTTGCAAAGAAATGTAATTCTGGTGTAATTTTCTATGTTCATGACGAAACCACATACATTTTTTCTAGAAAGGAATAATAAAGGAGTTACAAGCATTTCAAAATTATGTAATCTTAGCCAACCGAAAGCCTTCTGTTGTTGACGTATCAGAATCCAGATCAGAACTATCTCTGAACTTTATATCTTTTATCTGTTTCATTCATTAGAGTGTAGCCATGCTGGGCACCGCACAGGCACGTGTACCCATAACGTAGTTCTCGGGGAGATTCAGCGTGACTCAGAGAGTGAGAGAAAGTTGTGGTGAAAGAGTACAGCAGGGATCACCACCATCCCTGCCGGAGCCCCGTGGAGCTTTAGGTGTTTTCACTCAATAAACACTCACAACGCCCGGTCTGGGAATCGAAACCGCGATCCTACGACGCGGTCCGCTGCCCTAACCACTTGGCCATTGCGCCTCCATATATATATAGATATATATATATATATATAATATATATATATATATATATCATGTATGTATGTATGTATGTAGTATGTATGTATGTATGTATGTATATAATATATTATAGATATATATATATATATATATATATATATATATATATATATAATATATATCTATATATATATATATATATATATATATATATATATATATATATATATATAGGGTTGCCAACTAAGTTCCCGCGTTTATTTTAAATTTTGGAATCTATTTTGTTTTTTTTCGGGTTTTTTTCTTGTTAATTTTAGTTAATTTTTGTTTATTTTCAGATCATTAAAACGGAATGTCAAGTTAAGAAAAACGAGCATTTTCGACACCTCCTTCTTTTTGCTTTTACTCGAGATTCTAAGGCCGCAAAAGCTGCTCGCGACATTTGTGCTGTGTATGGAGCGGGTGCCATAGCAGAAAGAACCGCTCATGACTGGTATGTCAAGTTCAAAAATGGAAATTTTGACCTCAAAGACGCACCTCGTTTTGGCTGTCCAGTTGAGTTCGATGAAGAGCGGTTAAACCAACTTTTGCACGAAAATTCTCCTCAAACGACAAGGGAACTGGCAGAGAAAATGGAATGCTCCCACACAGCTATAGAGAAGCATCTTCACTCGATGGGAAAGGTTCAGAAGTATTGAGCATGGGTTCTGCATGCTTTAAGTGACAACAACAAAAATCAACGAGCCACAATCTCCGGTTTGCTCGCCCGTCACCACTCAAGTCATGGACACAAGCAATGATTTCTTTACCGAATCGTTACTGACGACGAAAAATAGTGCCTGTACATTATGAAGCAGCGTAAGGAATGGCTTAGCCCCGGTAAACAAGTGACACCGCGCGTGAAACAAGATCTTCATCCGCGTAAAACGATGTTGTGTGTATGGTGGGACTGGGAAGGGATTATCCATTACGAATCGCTTGAACGGAACCAAGCGGTCAATGCAGAACCCTATGTTCAACAGATGGAACGACTCAACACGGTTATTCAAGAGAAAAGACCTAATCGGAAGCATGGAGTTCTGCTGCACGACAACGTCCGCCCTCATATCACCAATATGACCAAGGAAGCCATTTAAACGCATGGCTGGGAAGTGCTGCCACACCCGCTGTACTCTTCTGATTTGGCACCAACGGATTTCCCCCTCTTTCGATCTCTTTCAAATGCTACGCGCGGAGTTTCGTTCAATACGGATGCAGAACTGAGAGCTTGGTTGGATCAATTTTTCGAGTCGAAATCGGGTGATTTCTACCAACAAGGTATTGAAAATCTTGTTGAACGTTGGGAAAAAGTTGTAAACAACAAGAGTGAATACATTATTGATTAATTAGTTGTTGTTTTTTATTAAATTTTAAAAAATATAAATTTTAAAAAATTACGGGAACTTAGTTGCCAACCCAATATATAAACTCGCCCAGTACAAACGTATTCCTCGAACGATCGTAAGGTTTTGCGACAATGTTTTTCTTGGATTGTAATTTTGGAGCGCTTGAAACCTTAACATCTCGATGAATTTTTTATGTATTTTGCATTCCCATGATAAAGGAACTTGATATACGAAAATCTGTCATCCACTTTGATTTTGTCATATATACATATATATATTATATATATA
>NW_021836976.1:15000-21813 GCF_006345805.1 Octopus sinensis | reverse complement strand
TTCAATGGCTTCATGGGAGTCAAGAGTAACCGTTTTCCCGTTCCTTTTTAATATACTTTTTGCATTTAAAAAAAAATCCTCGACAGCTTTATATTTTCTTGTGCTTGGCGCATTGCAGCGATGATGCCGTTAACGTTCAATTTGTGGGTTTTCTCGTTTTCAGCGACGGTGTCGTTTTTAAAGCCGTCACTGGTAGAGGCGGTCTTTCGAGTTGATCGTAGTATGTCTGAAGAATTTGGCTTTTCTTTTCCTATTTTCTAGTTCGTTGTTGTTGTAGCTTTGGTCAACAAATTTTTTGTCTTTTGCATTTTTGTCGGTGTTGATGGTGGTGATATTATTGCTCTTTTAAGAGTTTCTGCTGATCCTGTTGCCTGTATCTCTTCCCATGTTTGGTAGGTTACTCAGGGATGGGTCTCACGGCAAAGGACAATTTCGCCTTCAAAATCACCTCTCACTTTCCTCTCTTCTTGATTCGGCGACGAAACCGACACTATATTAAATTTTGTTGAATATTATTTTCTAATCAAAGCACAAGATCCAAAGTGTTTTTGGGAGGGGCTAGTCGATTAGATCAACACCAGTACGCAACTAGTACTTAATTTATCGACCCCGAAAGGATGTAAGGCAAAGTCGACCTCGAGGGAATTTGACCTCAGAACGTAGCGGCAGACGAAATACCGCTAAGCATTTCGCCTAGCGGTATTTCGCCGGACGAAATGCTGAGCGGTATTTCGTCTTCCGCTACGTTCTGAGTTCAAATTCCGCCGAGGTCGACTTTGCCTTTCATCCTTTCGGGGTCGATAAATTAAGTACCAGTTACGCACTGGGGTCGATGTAATCGACTTAATACCTATGTCTGTCCTTGTTTGTCCCCTCTATGTTTAGTCCCTTGTGGATAATAAAGAAATAGGTATTTCGTCTGTCTTTAGGTTCTGAGTTCAAATTCACGAAAAGAAATATTTTGTTTTCTGGATATTGCTTAAAACAAATCAATAATTCACAGAGCGTACGCCACAAGTCTAGTATTGGCGAGAAACATCAAGAACAGTAACGGCATCATCAGCAGCAGCAACAGCAACAATAATAACAACAAAATATAATAATAATGATAATAATAATAATAATAATAATAATAATAATAATAATAATAATAATAATAATAATAATAATTGTTTAAATGTTTGCACGGGATCAGCAAATTTAGGGTAAGGGGGTAAAGTCGATGTGATATACTTAGGCGCTTGACTGGTATTTATTTTATCGACTTCAATTTGACGAAATGCAAAGTTGATACGGTGACAATCGAAATGTGTAAGACTGGCGAAATTCCAAAAGAAATCAAAGAAAAGACGTGTGATGTAGCTTAATGAATTAACACAAGTAATGAGCATGTGTTCATGAGAAGAGCCCTACCAATGCGAAAGGCTCTGAAGAACTATTGCCTTTGTATAAGTATTATCTATATATTCATCAATTTGTATGTATATCTATGTTATGAAAAGCAAAAAATATTAAGGTGTATGAATGTGTATATATATATATATATATATATATATATTTATGAAATAGAAAGATGAATAATCTTGTTGCAGATAAATCAAAGTTTAAACCGATCCCTTGGTAGCAAAAATCACAGCAGAAGACAGCACGGTTGGAGGTACCCATATGGTGTTCAATCTTCGTTCAACTCCTTTCTTCAATTCACAATAATATATATATATATATATATATATATATAACACGCTAACACACACACAGATACATATATATGTATATGTATATGTATATATATATATATATGTGTATATATATTATATATATATACATATGTATATATATATATATATATATATATAATAGTTATATATACACGCACACACATATGTGCATATATATGTATGTGTGTAAATTATATAAACGTAAATGTATAGGTATATATATATGTTATATATATGTCTATATATATATATGCCTGTATATATATATCTTTATATATATATATATATATTCTACATGTATATGTGTGTATATATATATATATCTATGCATACGTACACGTATATATATATTTGTTTGTCTGTTTACTTATTGTTTTTAATCCTTCGATATTGATTTTTTATTTCCTTGTTTGCATCAATTTTGTTTAGTTTTTTGTTTTAGAGAACATTAATACGGATAGAAAATAATTGCAAAGCTTTTCCTCTGTCTCTCTCTCTCTCTCCCTCTCTCTCCGCTTCCCCCCCACCCCACCATACCTCCACCCACCCACACCCCCGTCCCCAACAACAACAACAACAACCACAAGGCAAGGCAACAACGCAACAACCAACGGAGTAATGAAGAGAAGTTTACAAGAACTTGTGAAAAGCAATCATCGCATTGATATCTAATTCTCGAGGGAAATCACACGAACAAGCAGTGTTTTAAAGCTAGTCATCATTGTGGTGTTTAATAGTTATGGACGGAATAGATTGAAGTCCGAATTAATTGCCGGAAAAGGTCTGCATTGAAGAGAAAAGATATGTTAATTTCCAAGTCATAAAATTAAAACTGACTCTGGTGTAACTATTAACAAGCAAATAAAACGAAACCTACTGGGAGATTAGAAAAGTGATTAAAGATGGAATATATGTCATATCTCTCGAAAGAGATCGTTCGCTCAGGAGTGTATGTGTGCCTGTGTTTGCAAGAGAGAATAGAAGCGAACTTTGAGTATATTCATTTATGTCAGTTTGAGTTTGTGTATAAGTTTGTATGATGAGTTGTCTTATTATTTCTTAACTGCTCGGTACTTGACTGTGTGTCTCTCTCTTTTCTTCGGTGTCAAATATCCAACTTTGTCAAATTTTTAAAACGTATATTTGATGTATAATATAGTCTTTATACATATATATATATATATATATATACACATAAAGAAAATACACACACACACAGACATATATATACATATATATATATATGATTGCGCCCTTTTAAAGCCTGGCAGGGCTCATGGGCTCGGTTTCTCGGTTTCTATGGCATAGGTGTTCCCCAGCTGGACGGGACGCCAGTCCATCACAGCGTTACTCAATTTTGCCAGCTGATTGGACTGGAGCAACGTGAAATAAAGTGTTTTGCTCACGAACCTCACACGTCGCCCGGTCCGGGAATCGAAACCACTATCTTACGATCATGATGCTGACACCCTAACCACTAAGCCACGCCTCCACCACCCACACCACACACATACACCACACACACACACACACATATATATTATATATATATAATATATATATATATAATATATATATTATATATAATATATATTATATATATATATATACGTGTACATAATATATATATGTGTAATATATATAATATAATATATATATATGTATATATGTGTATTTGTATGTGTGTGTGTGTGTGTGTGTGTGCGCGACCATACATATTTGTAAATCAATAATATTGAACGATTCATATTTGTCTACTTGGGAACGTGTATGTGAGCATGTGTGTATGTATTAGAGAGTGAAGTCCTATTAAAATGTGTCTAACAAGGAACATTTACAAGCGAAATGAGAATACTAAGTGCCGGATTAGATTTTCTCATTCAATTATATATATATATATATGTGTGTGTGTGTGTGTGTGTGAGTGTGTGTGTGTGTGTATGTATATCTATATATATGAAGATATATGTATACACTAGTGCGCGCACATGCACATTTGCACATAAGTACACATACATACATACACACACACACATACATACACACACACACACACACATATATATATATATAAATGCATGCATATATGCATGACGTTTGAATAATCAGCAATATGGAAGATCGGTTATGATTTCAGGAAGTTTCACTACTACTACTACTACTACTACTACTACTACTGCTGCTGCTGCTGCTGCTGCTACTACTACTACTACTGCTGCTGCTAATGATTATGATGATGATGATGATGAAGGTGATGGTGATGGTGATGATGATGATGATGATGATGATGATGATGTCGATGATGATGATCATGGTGATGATGATGGATGATGATGATGATGACGATGGTGGTGGTGGTTGGTGGTTTTTCTGATTTCTCTTAAATAGAAGGAAAAATATACACATACACAGAGGCAGACAGTCACCCACATAATGACTTAGAGGTATAGAAATTATATACGGGTGCATTCATATATATATATATATATATATATATATATATATAAAAGCACACACTCATATACACATACACATATGTGTGAATGTGTCAATGTATTATGTATCCGATCACCCTTTTTATATATGCATAAAACTTAATAAGTGGCTATATGCATTTAAGTAATACAACATAGTCTCATATGCGCGCGATCACAGGTACACACACAAACACACCCTACCCTCACAGACATAGAGACACTTCTCTCTCCCTCTCTCTCTTTCTCTCCCCTTGTTAAATATATATATATATATGCACACACATAGATATATAAACCTAGATATGCATATATATATAATATATATACATATATATATATATATATATATATGTATCTATATATATATATATATATATATATATATATATATAATATATATATATAATATATATATATATATATATAGATACATGCATATTTACATATATTACATGAAATGATAAGAGATTCACTTGAGGGTTCGACATTGTTACGCATTGGAAATTGACTCACAAATTTCTCATAGTTCATGTGATATTTACAGATAAATCTTATCTCAATTGAGTAATGGAGTTTGCAAATTATACGCCGAAACAGTAATAGCATCCACAGCTAATAAATCTCGTTTAAGGTTAGTGTCTTGAGGCTGACTGCTATCAGTTAGCTTTTGATTGATCGGTGTTGTCTTCCTAATAGATCATTTGAACGGTACAACTATACAAAAGAGAAGCATCTATATGACTTGCGTTTGATTTCCTTAAGGTCTCCCTTCATCTGCGTGAAAAGGTAATGTTGATCTTTAAATGAAGTTATAACCGAAATCCGAAGTGATTTAATTTCATGCTGTAAAGGTCCGCGCGGATCTCATTAATAAAAATTCGATTTCGTTTTAGAGTCAGTTGATTTTGAACTTTTAGACATCTCAGGTCAACTACAATATGTCGTCGTAACGATAACTAGTGACATATTGCCGTTTAATAGTATGATGATTAAAATTTGCAAAATGAGGATGGTAACTGTTGTAGGTCGACCTATGCTAGAAACTTCCCTACCAAAAATGAAGCAAGAAAAAAAAATCTTACGTAAAATTATTGTTTATGAAAAAAGGGGCATGAATACCCCTGGCACTAGTAGGCCATTTTAGACTGACGAGGTCGATACACTATCGATGTTTGTAGAGAAAGGGTAAAGATACATTTGGGAGGGAGTTCTGTGGGAATTCTGTTGACAGTGCAGTTCTATGAAGTTATGTGAGGCAAGTGGTGCGCCTCATCAAACTTGCTTGTTACTGTTATTTGGGGTTTTGTGAAAGAGAGCTAGTCAGCTTTGATCAAGACGAGATCTGTTTGAAACTTTTTCTTACTATCTTGTGTTTTTATGCATTTCTTTAGTTGTACAGTTTCCAAAATATACGCTTTTTTTTTTAGGTGATACGGTTATATTTAGTCAGGTATTGAGCTGTTATTTCTTGAAAGGCAAGAGACCACATAAAGAATCTATAACTACCTCGCCTTACTGGATGTTCTTACGTGAAGTTAAGGAATTGACAGGACACGAGGACATCTCACTACCCAATTACAGTACATAAACAGTCTGGTGCACTTTCATTAATATGGTTTAGCAAGGCGGCGAGCTGGCAGAATCATTAGCAACCAAGACGAAATGCTTAACGGTATTTCGCCCCTTGTACGATCTGAGTTTAAATTCTGTCGAGGTTGACTTTGCATTTCTTCCTTTCGGCGTTCGACGAATTAAGTACCAGTGAAACGATGGGGTCGATTAAATAGGCTTATACCCTCTGCCGAAATTGCTGGTCTTGAGTCAAAATTTGAAATAATTAATTATGTTAATATTATTTATCACAATTGTCAAATCGTTGCTAAATTCTTTTTTACTATTAGCACAAGGCGTGAAATGTTGGGGGACGAGGGGCCAGTCGATTAGATCGTCCTCAGTACGCAACTGGTACTTAATCTATGGACTCCGAAAGGTTGAAAGGCAAAGTCGACATCGGCGGATTTTGAACTCTGAACGTAAAGACAGACGAAATACCAGTTTCTTTACTACCCACAAGGGGCTAAACACAGAGAGGACAAACAAGGACAGACAAACGGAATAAGTCGATTATATCGGCTCCAAAAGGATGAAAGGCAGATTCGACCTCGACGGAATTTGAACTCAGAAACTAGCGGCAGACGAAATGACGCTAAGCATTTCGCCCGACTTGCTAACGATTCTGCGAGCTCGCCGCCTGAAATCGTTGGTAAATTGCCACTAGTGTCAACGATGGAAGAGTGGAGCAATGAATTAATTATAGTTTTTAACTGAAGGCGGCGAGCTGGCAGAAACGTTAGCACGCCGGGCGAGATGCGTAGTCGTATATCGTCTGCCGTTACGTTCTGAGTTCAAATTCCGATGAGGTCGACTTTGCCTTTCATTCTTTCGAGGTCGATAAATTAAGTACCAAATCGACTTTCACCCTCCCCCAAAATTTCAGGCCTTGTGCCTGTAGTAGAAAGGATTATTTTTATCAACCATAAAGATTCAAAAATTGATTCCATTGCTTTATTCTTTTCAGCGCTTTCTTTATCTTATGTTTGTTTTTTTGAAGCATTATG
>NW_021836976.1:0-10000 GCF_006345805.1 Octopus sinensis | reverse complement strand
AATTGTATGCCAGACTTGTTTGGAGATCTCTTGGCGGCGGTGTACTGCAACTGGCAGCAAAACGGGAGCATTCCTGGTTTTGTGAGCCGAGGAGCCGTAACACTGCTGAAGAAAGATCTAAACAAGGGAAATGTAATAGATAACTTTAGGCCATCACTCTGCTTAATGCAGACTTGAAATTTTGGCCAAGGTGCTAGCCAAGAGGTTGGCGCTTGTCATCGAGAAACTGGTCGACAAGGCGCAAACATGCGCCGTGCCAGGCCGGACCATCCATGACAACCTCCATCTGATGCGCTACATCATAGACAGGGTAGTTAACGAACCTGGCATGGGTGGGGCCCTGATCAACTTGGATCAATCAAAAGCCTTTGATAGGGTAGACCATCGATACTTGGAGGCAGTCCTGAGAGCGGCTGGTTTCGGTCCCGTCTTCCGCGGCTGGATAGCTGCCTTGTACAGAGGCATCCGTTCGGTAATTCGCGTAAATGGACATCTATCGAGACCTTTCGACATTGCACGTTCGGTCCGTCAGGATGCCCCCTCTCGGCGCTTCTATACGTATTGACTCTTGAGCCACTACTGCGGAAGCTGGCGACTCTAAGGGGCATCCCGCGAGAATTGGGATGCGGGACGAGCGTGTCTGCATACGCGGACGACGTCACCGTCATAGTGTCTAGCCACGAGCACATCGAGCTGGTCGGCGAGACACTGAAAAACTACGAAGCGGTGACAGGAGCGAAAATCAACCGGGAAAAGTCAGTGGGCTTGCGACTAGGCACCTGGAGAAGCAAGCCCATGCCGTCCACCAGCGCCTCCATCGTGGGACGCTGGACCGACGGCCCGTTGGAGTTGCTCGGGGTCTGGTTTGGTCCGGACCTCCAAGTGGAGAAAACTGGAACGAATAACGAGTAGGGTGGTCACTCTCGCCCGGCAATGGGCCGAGAGGAAACTGTCCCTAAAAGGTCGAGCGGAGGTGGCGAACACGTACATCGCGTCCGTCACTCTACTACCGCCTGACCGTCGTACCTTGTCCCGACCCTACCATCACCAAACTACAACGCATCCTCTTTCGCTTCTTGTGGAAAGGATGCGTCCCGATGGTCAGGCGATCCATTTGCTGTCAACACCCTTTAAAGGAGGGCTGGCATGCCGTGGTTGATGATGCGCAGACACGCGCTGAGACTGCGACATCTCTGGCTCTATGTAGACGACGGTGAACAGGTGTGGTCGCCGTTTGTAAGGCACGCTTTCCCGCAGCTCGTCTCCATGACCGAACTGCAGTCGTGGATCAAAAAGAGGCCGAGGAAGGGCGAATGGCACCGCGAGTGTCGCGTTCTCTCAGCAACTCTGCCGTCCTGGGTCGACCTTTAAGTGACTTCAACACAACCAAAGCATTCTATAGGGGTTTAGTGAGGGGAGGTACGACGACGAGCTCGGGGCGAACCTGGACGTCGACGAGGAGTACCTGACCCGCCTGTTCGGGACGACTTTTCGGGCAGGGCCCATGGACAACTTCCAGAGATCCCTGGCCTGGCAGTGCTACCGAGAAGCGCTACCCGTTCGGATAAGCTCTACAGACACGGCTCGAGAAACACGGGGCCGACCTGCCCGAGATGCGGTCAGAAGCGACGAAACCGTTCTGCACGCACTCGTTCAGTGTCCACAATTTCCGACCTGTGGCTTATGTCGAACAACTGCTGTCACGTGTGGGACGAGTCGGTTTATCAGCTGAGTCCTTCGTCATATTGTCACGCCTCCTCTTCTCAAACGGGAAGGAAGAGCTATTTTCATCATCCTTGTGGCTATGGCGAAAGAATGTATCTGGTGGACGCGTCTGAAAAGGATTGGAGACAAACACTTTCCTCTCTGGTCAATCTCTCATCAACTTCTTCAAGTACCACTTGAAAAGGAAAGTGAGAGTAGAGAGGCAAGTTTTTGTCTAGCGAATGTTTTAAAAAAAGATGGGTGAATGTAGCAATGGCACGTATGAATGACGAAGCCACCTTGAGCATAGTCCTATGAACCCAGAAATCGAAAACAGAGAGTTGCTTATTTGCAAAAAAAAAAAAAAAAAAAAAGAAATATAAAATGTGACTTCATTGACCGAGGTTACCGTGGTTCTTTTCCGCAGGCTTTTCTTTCCACGGGTAAACCTCACCTGTCCTCCCCTTTACACTTCATATTGACATATCTGTGATAACGACCCTATTGATCATTTTTTTTTCCTCTCCCCCCCCCCTTTTTTTTTTTTTTTTTTTTAACCCCCTTATTTTGTGTCCTCTTTCTCTCCTTTTTACGATCCCTTTTGATCGAACCTCCACCCTTCCTTTTTTTTTTTTTTTTTTTTTTTTTTTTTTTTTTTAATACCTTCAAAAGAAGCTCTACCTTGTAATTTGTTCTATCTGTGTGCAGCCCTGTGTGGCTAATAAAAAACATATCTATCTATCTCTCTATCTATCTATCTATATATATATATATATTATATATATATATGTATATATAAATCTATCTATCTACCCAACCATCCATCCTCCATCTATCCATCCATCAAACCATCCATCCATCTATCCATCCATCAAACCATCCATCCATCTATCTATCCATCAATCCATCCATCCATCTATCTATCTATCTATCTATCTATCTATCTATCTATCTATCTATCTATCTATCTATCTATCTATCTATCTATCTATATGTCTGTCTGTCTGTTAAAAGGAGCAAGCTCTGCATAAATGCATTTATAGTAAACTCCAAACCAGCTCTAAATCATTTGGCTGCAATTTTTACGTATGAGCAATTACTGGCCGCAATGAAAGCAAACTTTATAGTAGTGGCCGATAAGCTTTTCCCTCATTTTGGATAATTTTCCCAGAAAGAGCAAAGAAATCGTACTTAATTCACAACGATATAATGAATCAATTAATTTGTCCCACGTTACAAGCAGAAGCAATGTTCTGGAAATTAAGCATGTTTATATAGATGTGCTCTAGATTGCATAAATTAAAGATTGGCATTGACACCTGATTTCTCCTTAGGTATTAACCTCTGTGTAAGAGAACCAGAGGCTGTGTAAGTTAGTAGCGTGTATTTCCTGCCTGGACACTGAGAAATCTTGTATTGAAACGTTTTTGGCTGCCTTCCAAAGTGAATATAACATTGTATGTTTTTTGCAAAACAAATATATAATATATATATATATATATATAATATATATATATATATATATATATTATATATATACATATAACATATACACATATATGTAAACGTATATAGATATATCATGTAGGACCACTGAACTCAACGTGATTTTGTTCATTCTTTACTTATTTCCTCTTATTCCTTCCTGTTGAAGAGCGTAGGCTCGAAATGTAAAGGACTTTTCCATTTTCCTCGAGCATCTAACTAATACACTTGCTTGTTGTTTCACAACTTGTCTTCGTCTTTGCTCTGTTATGGACGGTAAAGTCAAACTACTTAATGAAGTAGTTTGACTTTAGCGTCCCTTTCCAGTGTCCTTAATGCAATAATGATATATATATATATATATATATATATATATATATGAAGATGAGTGTGTGTTTGCATGTGTAAGAATATACCTATATGGATATATACATTCATATATATATATATATTTAGATGTGTTTCTCCATTTTCTTATTTTGTATATATATATATATATATATATATATATAAACACATATACACACACGTATACACACTCACATAAGGACGGATTAACATACATAAAAGTGACGTGTCATATTTATTATAAAAATCATATGATGTCTAAGAAACCGAAATTTCGCAATTCAATATTTTACTTTTAAAAATCAATGTACTCTACTAAAAACATTGATTAATCCTTCTGCTGAATGTTGAATATACATATATTTGTGTGTGTGGTGTGTGTGTTTAACATATATGTATATGTATAATATATATATATGTATAAGTATATATATATGGATATAGGTTCATGCATGCTTAAATATCTATATACGCTCATATATACGTTAATATATATATATATATATTATATATATATATATATAGATAGATAGAAATAGATAGATAGATAGATAGATAGATAGATAGATGATAGAGACCGGCCATATCTATCTTTATATACTCTACTTCTCCCTAACTTTTCCTTTTTGAATATATGATTTACTGAAGGTGTGTAAACATATATATAACGTGTAATTATTTAAAAATATATATGTATATAAATATATATATATTTATATATATGTGCATGCTTTATACATGCATAAATGCAGATAAACACACGGGCACATACATCAGTTTATGTATGTTATTCGCGTGCTATCAATGATTTACAACTGTGTTTATGTACGTGTCTGCTAATTCTAATATATTTCTTCATGTGTCTGCAAATCTGTGCGTGTGACATTACCGTTATTACGCTGTCATCATCCTAATCATTTTACATTATCTTCATCAGCATCGGATTCAATAATTAATAATAATTTCAGATGATTAGCTCTAAATTCTACTCGCACAGTCCGTTGCAGCCTTCTCTCCACCACCTACTAGCGTCATAACGTAATTACTATAAGTCACGTCATGCGATTGGTTTCCAGCACACCAGATTATAAAGCTTTCTGGGTAACATACTAAGCAATACTCTCCATCATAACAAGCCAAAAATCGGAGTCTGTAGGTGGTCGAAAAATTTACAAGAAATAACACAGGAATCTCTTTCACATGATTCTCTGCCAACCTAAATAATAGTAAACTGGCGCCGAAGAGCTTATACCTATATAACTGTATACACTTAGAATCAAGAAATAGTTGAAGGTAATTTACTTATATACATACATTAAGACAAAATATTTCACGGTAGCGATTTTCTTCACTACATAAGGGAGTAACGACCCTGCCAGTGACGAGTCCCGGGCTCCGCTGGCTCCAGCTGAGAGTACTCGGTATGGGCCTCTATCCAGGGTTACGTAAAGAGACAATTTTCAAAGAAATCCGGAGAGGAGCCCCGTAGGCGGTTTAGTGGTCGACTCGACACTCTTCCGGCAGATCCTATTACGAAGCTGGTAAAAGCAACCGTCAGCAAGGTCGTGAGAGTAAACCTGACGAATGGGTTATCCAGGATTTTCTTACATCTGGCCTAGGCCTGCGCAAATCTGGAGAGGAAACTTCGACTTTCCTCTCCAGAGGCTCAATTCTATTGTCTCCCGATACAAAAATCTATCATTTTGCCAACAAATCTATCTACCTACCTACCTACCTACCTACCTACCGTCCTATCTATCTATCTATCTATCTATCTATCTATCTATCTATCTATCTATCTATCTATCTATCTATCTATCATCTATCTATCTATCTATCTATCTATTTCTATCGCCCTGTCTCTCTCTCTCTTTCTCTCTCTCTCTCTCTCTCTCTCTATATATATATATATATATATATATATATATATATATACTTTTTCTTTCATTCGTTTATTCTTTTACTTGCTTCAGTCATTTGACAGCGGCCTTGATGGAACATCAACTTTAGTCGAACAATTGACCCCGGGATTTATTCTTTGTAAGCCTATTCTATCGATCTCTTTTGCCGAACTGCTAAGTGAGAGGGACATAAACACACCAACATCGGTTGCGTAACGATGGTTGGGAGGGAGACAAACACAGACAGAAATAATAAATAGATACATACACATATATACATACATGTACGACGGGATTCTTTCAGCTTCCCTCTACCAAATCCACTGACCAGGCTTTGGTCGGCCCGAGGCTGCAGTAGAAGACACTTGCCCGAGGTGCTACGCAGTGGGACTGAACCCGGAAACATGTAGTTGGGAAGCAAGCTTCTTACCACACAGCCATTCTTGCGCCTAATATAAAAAAAAAGAACAAGGCAAAAGAATAATATGCAAATATAAAGAGGAAATAGCGGAAGATAACAGACATGTATTCAAGTAGAAAGACAAAATTGTACAATGAAATAGATCTATGTACAGCAATGGAACGAAATAGTAAAAAATAGTAAACCTGTATACATATATAGAGACAAAATATCACTAGAATATAGATGTACATGCACCTATAAATACGGAATTAAAGGAGGAATTCCGTCGGTTACGACATCAACGGTTGCAGTTAATCCGATCAAAGGATTTTCAGCTCGTGAAATTAACGTACAAGTGGCTGAGCACGCCTCAAACATAGAGATCGTTAAAGTAGTTTTCAGAGGGATTTAGCGAGTCACAGAGTATGACCAGGCTGGCCCTTTGAAATACACGGCTTAACTACTAGTTTTAGCTAGCTGATGAGTCTGAAACAAGGAGAAATAAATTATTTTGCTGAAGGATACAATGCGCCACCTGGAAGTCGAATAGTGCAATAAAAAGACCTTTATACACCTGTAAAGATGAAATAGCGAAACATTGCAGAGTAAAGTACAGCTATAACATCGAAAGAGTAGAAGATAATAGACCTGTGAACACATATAAAGAGGGAATGATGAAGAGGTGTATTAGGTAATATACCTATTCACACCTCAAAACACAGGAAATAGCTAGGGCCACGTGGCCAGATCAATATGTATACGGATTGTTGCCATAGTAACGAAGCTAAAGTATGCAGAATAAAGCGGCTTCGCACTCTTTTGTGCATGCGCACAAATTTTGGCGTTCTAACTCATTTCTGCTGTTTCCAACGTTGCTTGGACGGAAGGTGTGTAGCGTGTGATCGTCGCATTGACCATGACAGAGACAGTTGCTATGGTGATACCTGATGATGGTTGACTGTGAGGATGGGCATGATGGAGAGGTTGGGGGAATTGTGACAGCATGCATGTGAAGGAGCCTGGCTGGAAAGAAGAAAGGGCAGGGAAGAAACTGTGAACCAGGTAGTCACGCAGGTTATAGACTCATTTGGAGGGAAGGAGTAGGTTAAAGAAGATTTGCAAGATGGAGAGGTCTGACTGGATGGTTCGGACAATGGTGCATTGCAGGAGTAAGGTTAAGGAGTGGTCAGTGAGGGGAAATAGGAGAGACGTGAGGGTGGGGATAGTACGAGGAGAAAGAGCAGCGGCACGGTCTACAAATCACGCCTGGGCAGGGGCAATGTGGATAGGCGTGAGGAGATATCCACGTAGGAAGAAGTGATGAGCGATAAGTTGAGACTGAGTATCTAATTCATGTTCGTCACTGCAGAGCCTGCGTAGACTGAGGAATTTGGAGTAGGAGATGGAGAGCTGGTTGTGGGTACCCTGAGAGGAAGAGAAGTTATGGTAAGAGTGTGAGTCCGTGTGTTTGTAGATGATGGAGTAGTGAGAGCGTAGTGGTGTATGCTGACAGAAATATCGAAAAATTCGAGGCATGAGTTGGATATAATACAAGAGATTTCAAGGGTACGATTGACGGACTGGACAAAGGAGAGGAAGGAGTCCAGTTGTACGCGGGAGAGCGAGGTCACGCCGATACAGTCATCGATATAAGGACCGTATAGTTAGGGAGTGGGACCAGTAAATTGGGAAAATATTGGGGTTTCCAGGCAGCCAACAAAAAGGTTCGCATAGTTGGGGCACATTCTCGCTCCCATGCTATCTATCTATCTATCTATCTATCTATCTACCTACCTACCTATCTATCTATCTCTGTCTCTATCTATCTATCTATCTATCTATCTATCTATCTATCTATCTATCTGTTTGTTTGTCTGCCTGCCTATCAGACCCAAACACACACACACACACAAACACACAGACACTCAGACACACACACAAACACATACGTGTATACTCAACGGATTTTAGCATTACTTTTTCAAAAATTTCAATAGGTCCTACAGGTAATACTCATTATTAAATCTTAATAAGACTTACCATTTACTATCTTGAAACTAACGAGTATAGAAATAAAATAATCTATTACAATTTTGCCTCCGCGGAACCATTTTCCAATCATATATATATATATATATATATATGTATATGTATGATGTATATATGTGCGTATGTAAAGTATGTAGTTATGTATGTGTGTATATTATGTATGTGTATGTATGTATGTATTAATATATGCATGCATGCATGTATGTATGTATGTATGTTATGTAATGTAATGTATGTATGTATGCATGCATCTGTATTTATGTATGTATGTATGTATGTAGTCATGCATGTATGCATGTATGTAGATTATGTATGTATGGTATGTTATGTAATGTAATGTATGTATGTATGTATTTAATGTATGTATGTATGTATATATGTATATGATGTATATATGCATGCATGCATGTATGTATGTATGTCTGTACGTATGTATGTATGTATGCATGTATATGTATGTACATATGCATGCATGCATGTATTTATGTATGTATGTATGCATGTATGTATGTATGTATGTATGTATGTATGCATGCATGTATGTATGTATGTATGTATGTTGTGTTGTGTATGCATGGATGCATGTATGTATGTATGTATGTATGTATGTATGTGTGTGTGTGTATGTATGTATGTATGCTGCCAATGCCTTAAAATTGTCGCCATTGCTATCATGAAGATCTTCAAGCACTCCGACATCAACCTCGCTCTCATAATCACAAGCAACATTAACTTAATTAAAAATTATGCATTCTTAAAGATTTTAGAATTCAAACCTTAAGGCTCTCCGTGGGGTGTAAATTATTTTCTCTTCCTGTCGCTACATTAGCTCTATGTCAACTTGTCCACATGCACCTCATGAGGTTTGTCCTTCTCCGTCTGCCTCTCTCCTTCTCTCCTGTCTCTCTCTCTGCGTATATATATATATATATATATATATATATAATAAATGCGTATATGCGTGTGAGTGTCTGTGTGTATATGTGTGTGTACCTTTGTGAGTAAACGGAATGGTAGTTATATATGTAAGTAGGACCACACTCTAAGAATCCCTCTTTGCTTGTCAGCGTTTAATGTTTTTTGTCGCTTTATGTATCCGTCTCTCCCCCCTTCCTCCCTCTCTTTCTGTCTTTCCTTCTTTCTTTCTTTTTCACCCATTTCTCTCTCTTTCTGTTACACACATACACACACACACACATACACACATTCACACACATAACACTTATACACCTAAGATTCCACTTTCTGAATTTCAAGCAAACATTTAAATCATATCGTTTGAACATGTTTGTATATCTGTCTCCACGTGTCTGAATGTGTATGCATCTGCGACTCTATATATGTGTGTGCCTACTTGTACGTATGTGTATGTGTATATGTGTGTTTGTTGAGAGAGTGCTCCGGCGTCTCTATGAGTCTGTATATGCATCTAAAAACGAGTGTGAGAGCCTGCTATCTTTCGGGTTAAACACCAAATTGAGCAAATGAAGTACAATATTAAAAATTAGATATTTTTAAAGAATATTTTAAAGGCGAAACCTCTTGCAGCATGGTTCCAATATATAGGTCACAAGTGTAATTGGATTCATAACAGTTGTCGCTGTAAGAACTTTTGTATCTCTGCTTCTTTACGTTTCATTTATACAAATTTACACAAATACATACACACACACATGATCTCTTATCTATCTCTATATATACATATATGCATACGTTCATACATACATACACACCGTTATATCTATCTATCTATCTATCTATCTATCTATCTATCTATCTATCTATCTATCTATCTATCTATCTCTCTCTCTCTCTCTCTATCTATCTATCTATCTATCTATCTATCTATCTATCTATCTATCTATCTATCTATCTATCACTCTCTCTCTCTCTATATATATATATATATATATGTGTGTGTGTGTGTGTGTGTGTGTGTGTGTGTGTGTGTGTGCGTGCGTGCGTGTGTGTGGCTAATAAAGAAACATATCTATTTATCTATCTACATATTTCTCTATCTGTCTGCCTGCCTGTCTCTATCTATCTATCTATCTATCTATCTATCTATCTATCTACCTATCTATCTGCCTGTCTTTCCTTCTGTCTCTCA
>NW_021836975.1:7500-22285 GCF_006345805.1 Octopus sinensis | reverse complement strand
CAACAAGAACAAACAACAACGCGAGGACGTGGTACATACAAAGTATTAATAAGACGCTCAGGGAAGGAAAGGAAGGGTGTCTTATGTTTCGAGCAAAGCTCTTCTTCAGAAACAGGAGACAGAGGAAAGTCCAAGGATGTTTTATGTTTCGAGCAAAGCTCTTCTTCAGAAACAGGAGACAGAGGAAGACGGAGCAAAAAGATCGCCAACGATCCACACAGATGATTGTTTATAGTGATCAAATGTTTAATTTCACATAAGCTCACTCCCTTCATCAAATCGACGTTACCTGTTGAGGTGCACCGTGTGTCACATGTCAGATTACGAAATGCTCACAGAGAAACGTGAAATGAAGTGCTTTGCTCAAGAACACAGTGCAATGCTCGGTCTGTGAATCGAAACCTCGATCTTGCAGTCATGAGTACAACACACTGACCACTAAGCCATGCGCCTTCACACATTTTATATATATACGACGGGCTTCTTTCAGTTTCCGTCTACCAAACCTACTCACAAGGCTTTAGTCGGTCCGAGGTTTTAGTAGAAGACATTCGCTCAAGGTACCACGCAGTGGGACTGAACCAAGATCGATGTTGTTGGGAAGCAAGCTTCTTATCACACAGCCACAGTCGTGAACAGAAGGGGAGAGAAAGTGTTCTCAATTACTTTAGTGACGACTATACTGGTTGCCTTTCGGTTGTAAATTGCAAATAACTACCTTAATAATAATAATAATAATAATATATATATATATATATATATATATGTTTAAATATTTGTTGTGCAAGATTTTTTATGTGAAGTCGTG
Organism: Octopus sinensis; assembly: GCF_006345805.1. Lineage (NCBI taxonomy): Eukaryota > Metazoa > Mollusca > Cephalopoda > Octopoda > Octopodidae > Octopus > Octopus sinensis. The sequence continues at coordinate 21,477 of NW_021836975.1, read as the reverse complement.
TGTTGAAACAGATATTGTTATATTCGGAATGGTCATATTGCCAGTTTAGCAATAAAAACACACGCACATATATTTGGTGTTATTTTGCTTCAGTGATATTTATTTTTTACATTAATCTTAATTTATTCGGCCAGTGTTCTTATATATTTTTTCGATTCGATTTATTATTATTATTACTAGTATTGTTGTTATACATACATACATATATAACATACATACATACTACATAATAACGCATAGTAAATGACTAATAATAAGTGGATCGTAAACACATGAACAAACTAAGAATAAACAAAAACAACAACAACAAAAACAAAATACAAATTACATGAACGTAATAAACAGAAGATACAATATTACAGGCATCCCCCACATTACACACACTAAAACTAAACATAGACGCACATAGAGATATAAGCATGCGCAAATGAAGACATACAATAGAAATACAAAATGGCTGACGGTTAGTAAGGAGAGACACAAATAAGAAAGAAGAAAACAAAGGACCACTGATGCGGTCACAGGAGTGTGACGAAAGAACTCTGGCCGAAATTAGATTAAGATTAATGTAAAAAATAAATAACACTGAAGCAAAATAACCCCAAATATATAGTGCGTGTATTTTTATTGGCTAAACTCGTAAACTCGTAAAATGACCATTCCGAAATATAACAATATATATATATATATATATATATATACTATATACTCCTTTTACTCTTTACTCTTTTTACTATTATTTTGACCAGGCTCCCGTGGCTTTTATGGGTTTTTCCACAAGTAAACCTTTCGAAGCGCCTCCCCCTATTGGGAGTTTCAATTGTTACTTATTTTTCGTTGTCATCCTGCTTTTGTACATGGACCTTTTTCAAACGGACAAAACCCTTTGTAACTTTCGTCCTGTGTTTTGTCCCTTTAAGTTTTAATTGATTTTTGTTAGCCCTTGTGGCCAATAAACGAACGAATTATTATTATTATTATTATTATTATTATTATTAGTAGTAGTAGTAGTAGTAGTAGTAGTAGTAGTAGTAGTAGTAGTAGTAGTAGTAGTAGTAGTAGTAGTAGTTCAGTTGTCAGAGTGCCTTCATCACACATTCCGTGACCTCTTCATCGACTGATTGTCCTGTCTTTTTCTCATTTTGTCTTTCTTTTGGCGTGTATCGCAATCTGCGGCAGATATGAATAATTCCCCCATTTTACGGATTTATGTATACTCAGCGTAAACACGAAGAACTGAAATATTATAGAAAATGTTGATTCATCGAATGGATATTTCTGTTTACAGAAGAGAACAATAGAATGAGACTTTTTTTTTCTTTTCTGTTTACGGAAAAGAACAATGGGATATTTCCACATTTCATTATGCCTTTCTTCCCGCTGATACAGATATATCCGCTTGTAATTTTACCGAATTCTTGCCTGAATTGCCAGTTACGACCTCTGTCGATTCTCACTCCGGATTGCACCGGATATATTGTATTGTATGACCGAACCGTTAAGACGTTCACTTCACGATCTTGATGCCATAAGTTCGATCTTAGGTGGGACATCAAGGTCAACGATTTCTGGTTTTTCTTTCCTTTCTTTTTTTTTGCTTTCGGTTAGACCCAAACTTTGAACATAAATAATTTATTGGACAGAAGCAGTATTATTAGCTAAAGATATAAGGCGGCGAGCTGGTACCCCCATACCTCGGAACTTTCCCGGATGCAATTTTCCATAATCCTCGGAACTTTCAAGGAAATACCCTAATCCTCGGAACTTTCCAGGGAATACCCTGTAGCCCTTTGTGGGCAGTAAAGAAATAAGAAACGTTAGCACATCGAGCGAAATGCTTAGCTGTATTTCGTCTGTCTTTACGTTCTGAGTTCAAATTCCGCCAATGTCGACTTTGCCTTTCATCCTTTCGGGGTCGATAAATTACGTACCAGTTACGCACTGGGGTCGATGTAATCGACTTAATCCCTTTGTCTGTCCTTGTTTGTCCCCTCTGTGTTTAGCCCCTTCTGAGCAGTAAAGAAATAGATATGTAGCCCCACTTAAAAGTGGACTTGTGGAGCATATAAGTAGGTGTGTTTATATCGCTAGCGGGAGGTTATCGTCTGCTACCACTGCCGGAGCAACCAGGTCACCTGATTTCGACCTTTCTTGACCTTGTCAATGATATACGTTCTCGGCTAGATACAGAAGCGATTTCTCCGTCAGATATATATATATATATATATATATATATATATATATATTCATAATCCCAGTGTCTATTCAGGCACTCGTGTCGAAAGGTAGACCAAAATCACGTGGCCTTGTAGTTCCGGTGATGGTTGCAGCCGATTATCTCCCACTAACGTTATAAACACACGTGCTTATATGCACCACAAGTCTATATAAGAGGTTAATAACGTAGTATTTTGTGCTCTAATGCAACGGTCACTTTTAAGTGAAGATAAATACTGGTTTCAGATTTTGGTACAAGGCCAGCAATTTTGGGTGAGGTTTAACTCGATTAAATCGACCCCAGTGCTCGACTGGTACTTATTTTATCGACCACGAAAGAATGAAAGGCAAAGTCGAACTCAGTGGAATTTGAACTCACAACGTGAAAACGGACGAAATGCCGTTAAGCATTTTGTCCGACGTACTAACGATTCTGCCAGCTCATCTCCTTAACTCTGGATAAATATTGATTTCCAATTTTGGCACAAGGCCAGCAATTTCGTATGAGGGAGAAGTGATAGTGGTAGTGGTAATGGTGGTGGTGATGGAATGGCTTATGATGAGGAAGACGGTGGTGGCAGAAGCGGTAATGGTGGTGGTGGTAGTAGTGGTGGTGGTATAGGTGGTGGTATTGTTAGTGATAATGGAAGTGGTAGTAGTGGAGGTGGATGTCGTGGTAATGGCGTCGTTGTTAGTGATGGTGGGGGTGGGGTGGTTATTTTAGTGGCAGTAGTAATGGTGGTGGTGGTGGTGGTAGGGGTGATGGAATGGCTTATGATGGTGAGGACGGTGGTGGTAGAAGCGGAGAAGGCTATGACATTGGTGACGATGGTGCTGACAGTGCTTCTGACGTTGCTGCTGCTGCTACTACTGCTGACTGGTGACAGCAATGATGACAAAGAGGATCGTAGCACTGGGCGGTATTGGCAGCGACGCCACCTCTACAGCTGGTCTTCGCCGTGGTGGCCTTTAAGTGATGGACGTTCGATCTCTGTAAATTTAAATATTTATTACAGATTTTTCTTTATCGGTTTCCCCACCCGCCGTCTTTCAGTCACACCCTTTGTCTCACCCCCTCCCCCATGCACATACATACATTAATATATATGTATGTATATATATGTATATATTTATATACATATATATACATATATATATATATACCTATATATATATTTATTTATATATATATATGTATATGTATATATATATATGTGCATATGTATATATGTATATGTATATATGTATATATATATGTATGTATGTATATATGTATATATATATATGTATCTATATATGTATATATTTATAAATATATGCATATATATTTATAGACATATACATTGACGTAGACGTATATGTGTATATACAACAGTTATGTATATTGATTTGCAATAGACAATGTGTAATCGATAATACTACAAACGATCGAATGTTACGTAGGAAGTCAGTAGTTTGATGCGATAAAACACTAACAAAAAAAAAGACATTTTTAAAAAAGAATATTAACGAAGAAAAATGAAAAAAAAGCAACAAATGGTACGCAGAAAAAAATCGAATACTTCTAAATCAAAATAACAACAACAACAATAACAGCAACAACAATAATAATGATAATAGAAATGATAATGATGATAATAATAATAATAACAACAATAATAGAAATGACGATAATAATAATAATAATAATAATAATAATAATAATAATAATAATAACAATAATAATAAGACGAAGAAGAAGAAGAAAATCAATAATAATGATGATAATAAAAATAGTAATGATAATACTAATGATAATAATAACAATAACATCGGTAAACAATAGAAATAATATTAATGCTAATGATGATGATGATTTTCGAAAAATACAAAATAATATTAATAATAATAATAATATTAATTTTAATAACAATAAGAACAATGAGAATGATGGTGATGAAGATGATGATGATAATAATAATAATAATAATATAATATTGATAATAATAATAATAATAATAATAATAATAATAATAATAGTAATAATAATAATAGTAATAATAATAATGACAATTTTTTTTAACAATAACAAGAACAACACCAACAACAACTGCAACAACAAAAATAATTTTGATGATGGTGATGACGATGATGATAATGAAGACGATGATGACGATGGTGATGACAACGATATTGATAAACCACCAAAAAAAAAAGATCTCGTTAAATAAATATTCTCAGATAGTTCGATAGTCAATACTTGACAGTAAATATGGCGTTAATACAAACAGAAACGAGGAAGCAAAGCAATAGTTATTTAATAGTCACGGTTCCAGTGGATGTATCTTAATCGACTCTGTGGCATTAAGCGTTGGCCCTTATCGCATTCTTCTTCTCTAGCTTCTTTATTCATTCTTTTCGGTGTTGTTCTATAACGTGTATTGTTTTCTACTCTAGGCACAAGGCCCGAAATTAAGTAACTGGTACTTAATTCATTGATCCTCCCGGAAGGATAAAAGGCAAAGTCGACATCGGCAGAATTTGAATACATTACGTCAAGACAGACGAAATACCGCTAAGCATTTCGCCTGGCGTGCTAACGTTTCTTATTTCTTTACTCACCACAAGGGGCTACAGGGTACTTCCTGGAAAGTTCCGAGGATTAGGGAAAATTACATCCGGAAAAGTTACGATGATTAGGGTACTTCCTGGAAAGTTCCGAGGATTAGAGTATTTAAGGAATGTTCGAGGATTATGGTATTTCTGAGAAGTTCCGAGGGTATGGTAACTTCCTGGAAAATTCCGGGGGATTGGATATTTTCTGGAAAGTTCTGAGGATTAAGGAAAATTGCTTCCTGGAAAGTTCCGATGATTAGGGTACTTCCTGGAAAGTTCCGAGGATTAGAGTATTTAATGGAATGTTCCGAGGATTATGGTATATCCTGAGAAGTTCCGAGGATTATGGTACTTCCTGGAAAATTCCGAGGATTGGGATATTTTCTGGAAAGTTCTGAGGATTAAGGAAAATTGCTTCCTGGAAAGTTCCGATGATTATGGTATTTACTGGAAAGTTTCGAAGATTAGGGAAAATTACTTCCTTGAAAATTCCGAGGATTAGGGTATTTCCTGGAATGTTCCGAGGATTTGCATTCAAAACATTCCGAGCCTGGCATTCAAAACTTCTTAACGACGGACAGCAATGTACTGGCAGTTTAACGGCTGTCGTAAAATTTTGAACTTGATGTAAAAGAAAATTCCTAAACACCAAGTTTTGAAGTGATTCTTTCTCACGGCAGTAGACTCACCATGCCAGTTCAAATCAGAGAAAGTCAGTATATTTGTAACACGTATTTTGAAAAATAGCGAAAATCTATCTTTCTATCTACCTATCAATCTAACTATATTTATATATACTAGCATTATGACCCGTCGTTGCCGGGTCATGTACATCTATATATATACATCTACACATAAAATACAAAATACAAAGTTATATCTTGATATCGCTAGTGATAACAATACTCAAAATATAAAGCCTGTCTCTTGCAATTTTGATCAATTGTATCTTGTCCTCCCTCTTGTATAGAAGTATGGCTACAATCCAGCCTACCTCAACTTCTCGTGGGGGGGGGGGCATTTTAAATTTTTATCCGGCACGTCCTACGTCCCAGATATAAAGGCAAAAATATAATATTTCCACTTTGCAAGTTCGAGTCGAGTACTCCCTTGCACGCACCGTTGACTCGAACCTTGCTTCTATTGTGGCGAATTTACCGCCTCTGGTTAGATATCTTTCATAGTCGCACCAAGACACTTTTCGATGGTGCTTTCCTCCAGGTGTTCAAATCTTCTTTTTTCTCTACATTGTATACCTTATAGACAATAGTCTTTTCTTTAATTTAATTTTTTATTATCCATCTGGAGTATTCCATTTCTGCACGCTAATTTTATTTTTAATTTATTCCCATTCATGTGAAACCACTTATTCAAGTTCAAATCATTGATGCAAATTTTATAGCAATTGCTATTTTTACTTTTGTTATGTTACGATTATATTATACTTTAGTTTGATTTTAATTATTACTTACTACATATAATTCAATTGTTATTATTATTTTTATTATTTTTATTGTTAAAGTGAAAGTATCTGACATAAAATAGAGAAATGTTTTTGTTTCACTTTTAACACGTAAAACTGAAATAGTGGAGAAGATATGATATTGCTATGGGCTCGATCTAGGCAAGAAGTTGAACATTTTTTGCCCATGAAACTACATGGACCCCAAGTAAGGCATGTGTAAAATTTGAATGAAATTGGTTGTGTAGTTCTCAAGTTTTAGGGAAACACACAGACAGACAAACAGGAGACACACTTTCTCAGTTTTATATATAGAGAGAGATTCATAAATATATATATAGATATAGATATATATGTGTGTGTGTGTGTGTGTGTGTGTAGACATGCAGGCACTCATATGTATGTAAATAATGTATATATATAATGGGTAATGTGTGTGAATATATATGTATAGATATACGCACGCATAAACACACACACACAGGCACACGCGCACACACACACACACACACACACACACACACACACACATATATATATATATTATATATATATATATACAGCCATGCAGTAAATATATACATTTATGTATGTGTATACATAAATATATATATAAACACATATATGTATATATGAATATGTATACATATGTCTGTATGTATAAATATATATATATACATACACTATTTTTAATTTTAAAAATGCAGGTTTGTAAATATGCACATGTATGTGTGTGCATGTGTGTGTTTGCGAATGTATATAAAAGTATACTCTATATGTGTGCGTGTGCTTGCAAATATATGCGTTTATATACATACGCATATTTATATATATATATATGTATGTATGATTGTACATTTGTTAATACACACATACACACACACACACACACAACATATATATTATATATATATATATACACACACACACACAGACATTCGTTCGTACGTATATGTGTAAGTACATATGTACGAATGAAATCCGCGTTGCCTTAATCAGCTTGATCTGCAGGAACCCGCAACAGAAATCAGCAAAATCTGCTGGAATATCTCAGAGCATAACTAAATCATGTTGACAAATGGGTTTTAAATGTCAAAAGGAATACTCGGAGAAGCGATAAACAAAAACATACACGAGCTAAGTCAATTTCGAAAACAAACAACAACTTTGCTTGCTTTCATTATAACTGTTGCTGGTTTAAAAATTATCCCCTGTTTCTGTTTTTGCTTATCTTACGTAGCAGGAAAACAGCTAATTCTATAAATAAATACAAGCGAAAATTTAATAATATTTTCGTCGTTAAAAATTCATTTTAGCGTAAATTCTCTTTGCAACGATTCTAAGTTTGCCAATTATGTCATATTTAGGGAAATATATATTATTTAGCGGAATTTTAACGCTGGCAGAAATTCGCATGTCGCATACGAGGAGAGATGGTTTATGGCTTATGTTTATTTCTCGAATTCGTTTGTACGTGCGTGTGTGTGTGTGTGTTTGTGTTTGTGTGTGTTTGTGTTGTTGTTAGTTGTTTGCAGAGCTTATCTGATTATATTTTGTCAAAAGGCTAATAAACTTAAAACGGAACGGCAAAACAACAAATGCAAATAACAAGCAGGCAATGATAAATAAGCCACGTGTATAAGTATATGAATGTTTACATAGTGTGTGTGTGTGCATACATATATATATACACATATATATACATATATATATATATATAGATGTATATATATATATATATATATATATATATAATATATATTTAATATGTATGAGATGAGTAATATATATATATATTATATATACATATATACGAGTCTCTCTATCTCCTCCTCTCTCTCTGTATATTATATATATTAAATTACATACATACGCATATGAATGTATGTGTTTAAATATATATATAAACTAATATATATATACACATAGAATCATATATATGTGTGTGTTTACATATCTAGATATAGATAGATAGATGTATGTATGTATATATATATACATACATATATATATATACATGCGTGTGTGTGCGTATATATGTGTGTGTACGTTCCGTCCGCATCAGTTATTAACCCCGAGCTACGCATGCTTGGTCCTTAGGCGATTGAAGTTGTTGGTTGGATTTTCAAACTCTGCTTATCTCACCATCCGTGAGATTCTCCGAAGATACAGTGTTGGGAATAGGTTTAGTAGGGATTGAAAGTCTACATAATCGAATAAGAGAAAACACTCGAAATACAAAAGAAGAAATAGAACAGAATAGAATTTAGAACTATCACAGGGGCAGTGGATCATAGAACAGTATTGGCTTGGAGCCTTACTGAATAGACGAACGTTTTGAAACTTCTTTTGGAAGATAAGTCTGTATGTCTCCACATCCTATGTCACCGATATACTACTTTTTATATACCTTTTTTCAAGGAGGAAACAAAGTCTATACCATTTGGTACAAGTGAGAATGTTATTGCCGCCAGACTGCCGAGTGACGAAGAAGGCACTGCATAACATCATGCCTGATTTGCTAAGAAATTCACACAATCCGACACCCTGGAATGATAAAATTCGATCGATTTTACAAATATAGGCACACTTGTGTGGTAAGAAGTTCGCTTCGCAACCACATGGTTCCTGGCTCAGTCCCAATACGTGGCACCTTGGTCAAATGTCTTCTATTATAGTTTCTGGTGGATCAAAACCTTGTAAATGTGTCTGGCAGACGGAAACTGAAAGAAATCTGTCGTATATATATATATATATATATGTATGTGTGTGTGTGTGTGTGTGTGTGTGTGGTGTGTGTGTGTGTGTGTGTGTGTAAGTGTGTCTGAGTGTTTGTATTTGACCTCCACTATTGTTGGTATGTTTACGTCCATGTAGCTTAGCGATTCGACGGGGCCCTAGAATACGAACAAGGTTTTGCAACAAAAAAAGAAGTACTGGCGTCAAGTTAATCGGTTAAATTCTTCAAGAGGGTGCCCCAACGTGGCCGATGAGATGTAGTGGTTGAATAAAGAATGCAAAATAAAAAAATGAAATGCAGAGTCGTCTTCGTCAGGATTTAAACAAAGAAGACAAAGAGACGTGACTAATCTCACAAAGCATTAAGACATACTCTCTCACAATTCTACCAATACGACCTCCTTATTAATAATTTCTAGCTTAGGAACGCGGCGAGCTGGTGGAGTCTCTAGCAAATCGGAAAAAATACTTTGCGGCATTTCTTACGTATTCTTACACAGAGTTCAAATTTCACTGAGGTCGACTGTTCCTTATTAGGCAGCGACTTGGCAGAATCGTTAGCACACCGGGTGAAATGCTTAGCGGTGTTTCATCTGTCATTACGTCCTGAGTTCAAATTTGGCCTAGGTCGAATTTGCCTTTCATCCTTTCGGGGTCGATTAAATAAGTACCAGTTACGCACTGGGGTCGATATAATCGATTTAATCCGGCGGTCTGTCCTTGTTTGACCTCTCTGTGTTTAGCCCCTTGTGGGTATTAAAGAAATAGGTATTTCGTCTGCTGTTACGTCTGAGTTCAAATTTTTGTCTCCCGATTTAACATTGAATTGCTCTGAAGATGCTCCACTGAGAGAGACTCTGATTAGCATTAATCGTGGTATTTGCGAATGATAGTTAAAGCGGTTGGAAGACAGCCGAATTTTGTAAGAAGTTTCCATAAAACACACATCCGGATGCACAACGGCCTTTTGCCGAGTTTCTGTGTATCAAATTCAATCGGACTTGAGCTTTAGAAGAAAAATTTCGCCCGAGTTGCCACGCAGTACTAATGAACACGAAACCACATGGTTTTAAAGCGAGCTTCTTAACCGCACGTCTATGTAAGCATCAATGTAAGCGACCTCCATCATTTTATTTATCGTCCACAGAAGCTGACTCCCCGATGATTCAAACTCAGAATTTAGAACCAATTGTAACAATTGTTTATTTTTAACGTCTCTAAACAATGCCACAATACACGGAGACGAAACAGAGGAACACTTCGACATCTCTCTCTTTCTAATTAGTAAATATTTAAGCGACACCCCACCAACATGAAAGACAAAACTTACCTCTGGCAGTTTGGATGGTATACAAACGTCACAAGTGAGCGAAGAGAAATCCAATGACGACAAACCGAAAATAAAAATACGCCTCTCCGCCATTTTAACTAGATACAATAGCTGTGATATATTTAATACAATTACCGAATATAGCATGGATATTATAATGATATCACGTTCCCAAGGTTATAAAGGCGCGAACAATACAAGTAACATCCATATTTGGTTTGGTATATTGTCCTTCTTTCTTTAATTTTTGTGCGTGTGGTGTTATTCTTTTTTTTTAGATTGTTAATGATGGTGTCAGCGGTGTTGATGGTGATGATGGTAAAGTTGATGGTGATGAGAATGGTGATGGAGATGACGCTGGTGGGGGAATTTCCAGTAATTCTCTTGTTGCCAAGTTTCAAAAGGAAAAAAAAAAGAAATTGTACTTCAGAAAATTTGTGGCTTTGATTTTTGGAACGAAAATATAATACAGTTCTAAGGTGTGTATATATATATATATGGTGTGTGTGTGGTGGGGTGTGTGTGTGGTGTGTGTGTGTGTGCGTGTGTGGTGTGTTTGGTGTGTGTGTATGTGTGGTGTAGCGTGAGCGTGCATAAATATATATATACATATTTCATACACCCATACAAGTATATGAATACATATCTATCTATATATCTATCTATCTCCATTTAATATATATATATATAATATATATATATATTATATATATATTATATATATTATATATTTCTTATATAATATATATATATATATACTATATATATACACATATATACATACATATATTTATATACATATATTTATATTTATATATATACACTATACATATATATATGAGTGTGTGTGTACATATATATTATTATATATCTAATATATATATATATATATATATAATATATAATATATACACATATACAACTATATATGAGTGTGTATGTGTCCATATATATATATATACATACTTAAATAAAAATGTATATTTGGGATGTATATAATTTTTACGTATACATATTTACATATACACATACGTATTTATATATATATAAATAGGTAGTTATGCATATATATATATATATATGTATATATGTATATATACATATATATATATAGATTTATATATATGTATATATATAAAATAGATATTATATATAATATATATATATATGTTTGTATATATAGTATATATATATATATATATATATATATAACATTCTATTCCCTTTGCTGAATAATTATTCACTTGTGGAAATTGACGTTGATGATTATATTGTTGTTGTTATTGTAGTTTATATTGATGTTCTTGTTGGTTTTTTGGTGCTGCCATTGTTGGCAAGCTGTCTTCAAGATAAAATTATCATAAATACGAATCGAAACAATTTTATATTTGATACACTTTTATTTTTTTCTTTCATGTAAACAAATATTTTTAATTATTATTATTATGATTATTGTCATGATGATTATTATTACTATTGATGCTGTTGTTGTTGTTATTGTTTTACTGCTTCTGAAATCATCTTCATCATCATCCTTATTATTCTTCTTCTGGTTTTGCGGTTGTCGTCGTTGACGGTACCATCATTATCACTGCCATCATTATATGAATATATATATACATACATATATATATATATATATATGTAGTATGTATGTATGTATGCATGTATGTATATGTGTATATATATATATAAAAATATACGTATGTATATAGATAAATACATAGATAAATATTGATATGTGTGTGTGCGTGTATGTGTGTGTATGTATGTGTGTGTATGTGTGTGTGTGTGATATACATATGCTTCCTAGAGAAATTAACTTAGTTCAGAGTGAACTATTAAATTAAACATACGCTTTGGTGATTAGTTGAGGTGTTATAAAACTATGTATATAATATATATATATATATATATATGTATAGATATCATTATATATATATGCATATATATATATATATGTATATATATATATATAAACATATATATATATATACATACATGCATACATACATACATACATATATACACACAGACATATATTTACGAATGATTCTCAATTTATATAGAGGATATATACCGATATATACATAAATATATATATAATGCATATATATATATATATATATATATATAATACATAATATAATATATATATATATATAGAATATATTATATATATATATATATATATATATGTATATGTATGTATGAATACACGCGCACAGTGCCTCGCAGACGCATTCGTGCTTATGTATATATTTCTGTGTATAGATTGGGAAATTAAATAAAAATGCTTATGTAAGCAATGAAAGGATTAAAAAGGGAAAGAATATGAAATGGAATGTAAGGAGAGATGAATGGATACTGCCATAAATACACACACACACACACACACACACACACATATATATATGCATATATATATGCATGTTTGTGAGTATGTATGTGAGCCTGTGTTATATGTATTTAAGGAGATTAAGTTTTTTATATCTCTCTTTCTCTCTGACTCTATGTATATATATAATTATATAGTATATATATATATATATATATATATATATATATATACAATGGTCTGGTGTGTTGTGTGTGTATAAACAGTGAAATCTTTGATCTCGTTTTCCGTATTTATTCTCATATAAAACAATACACTATTTATTTCTTATTATGTATTGTATTTAATTATTTTTGGCAAGCATTGCTAATTTATTGCTAATTCTGCTTACACCTACGTACCTTAACACATACAGAAATGACATCCTCATATATTGATATAAAGACACACAGACACACATACCTATGTATATATATATGTATTTTATATATGTATATATATTTATATCTGTACACATCTATACATGGGGCTGTGACTATATTTGCTCGTGTATATATATATATATATATTTATATATGCGTGTGTGTGTGTGTGTGTGTGCATCTGTATGCATGTGTATGTATATGTAAATGGAGGTGTGTCTGTCTATATATATGTGTGTAGATGTACGTGTGTGTATGTGTGCGTGAGTATGTGAACACAATGAAAGTAAATAAGGATATCAAATCGAGAATTCCTATTATTTCCTATGATGTTTCACGCTGATATAAAAATATCAAATATGTATGCTTCTTGTTTTGTGGTTCTCCTCCTCTTCTTCGCCTTCGCTTTTCAGGTGGTTCTGGCATTCGTGGGTCGAAAGGATGCAACGTTTGGTTTATATCAGTAAGAAATTTTCAGTACCGATATGAATTCTTGCCTGCCATTAACACACACACACACACACATACAATCACACACAAATACATACATATATATATATATATATATATAGTATATATATTATATAAAAGGGCTTAGTAAAATAAATTACTTTGCCGCATACCGAACTCATTAGAAATAGCAGCTAACCAAACTGTTTTAAAGCTATTTCAATACTTAAAGAAAACTCTCTCATATAGTGTTGCTCAATTCAACTCACGAAAGTATGGGGTAGAGACATTAAAAAATCAAATGCAAAGGTTATTTGAGAACGTACGTTTCAAGATTAGTCAAACTCGCATTTCTATCATCAGCTCAGAACTCCCTGTTTTGATTTGAAAACACGGAAGTGGGAGCATAACCCTTCGGCTTCTT
>NW_021836975.1:0-2500 GCF_006345805.1 Octopus sinensis | reverse complement strand
AAGGTCAGAAGATTTCTACAAACAAATTCAGAATCGAGATAAGACGCACCAAAGCTTAAAGAAACCAAATTTATAACCGAAGATTTTAGTGCGAAAAAATCGGCGAGTGAAAAATACGAATAACATAAAAAGTGAATTATGGTTTTGGGCGAAGAAATGGTGAAAGAAAGAATTGCTGAAAGGAAAAGGTGATCTAATGATTGATTTTTATCAAAGACACAATTTATTTGTCACCAACGTTCACCATTCTATTCCAGCAATCGCTCGGCTGAAGATTATGGACGCGGAAATGTCACGGTGACATAATATGTAATCAAATCGAGTTTGTATTGATAAGCCAGCGGTTAAGGAATTGCGTGAGATTTACATAAACATACTCAAGTGCTGATATATCAGTCCAGATTATAATCCGCTGCTAATTAAATTACAAATGGAACTTACGAAAATTAAAATGATTAATAAATGAGTATTATATCTAACCTTATTAAAACAGGATGCACATGGAAATATAATGTGGAATGGCGAAACAATGAATAAAAAATACAAGTCCTGCGTAATAAATTTAACAAATTGAATGAAAAAATAGAGAATAATTAAAACGTGTGTGCAAGCATAATGCCCTCTCTACACCAGACCTGCTTCAAAACTGGCGATGAAATGGCTTTGACAAACCTAGCTGAATGGTTTATTGACCAGACAATTAATCAAAGAATCTATTATTTAATTGCTGAAACGGTTGACCAATGGAAAATGAAATTAAAAGAAGTGAAATAGAACCAGTGCGTGTATTTATTATTGGCGTAATGAACATCAGGAGTTATAACAAACCTAGCTGAATGGTTTATTGACCAAACGATTAATCAAAGAATCTGTTATTTAATTGGTGAAACGGTTAACTAATTGAAGATGAAATTAAAAGAAGTGAAATAGAACCAGTGCGTGTATTTATTACTGGCGTAATGAGTATCAGGAGTTATAACAAACCTAGCTGAATGGTTTATTGGCCAAACGATTAATCAAAGAATCTATTATTTAATTGCTGAAACGGTTGACCAATGGAAAATGAAATTAAAAGATGTGAAATAGAACCAGTGCGTGTATTTATTACTGGCGTAATGAACATCAGGATTTATAGCAAAATCTATTTCCCTACACGTGTTGACAACAAAATTCTTGCAAACGAAATACAAAAGTGAAATATTCTAATCAGTGAAGGAACTTTGCTTGAAATGGATGAGGAAAGAAAATGTATTAATGATGAGTTTCTATCGCAAATTGGAGAAACAGAGGAATGTAAGTGAAGATAGATACAGGAGTGTAAATAAACAGATCTGTTTCGGTTGTAAGAAGAGCAAACACCCAAATGGTTGGATGATCAATTGGTCACTGTTCAGTTGTTGTAAAACCTAACCAGTAAAAACCTAGAGAAATAAGCAGTGAAATAAACGAGATCGCGAACAGAAAATGCATGAGTAAACAAATTGGTAACATTAAGGAAAAAATGTTTGATACTTACTGTTTGATCATGATCAGATTACATCCTGATGGAATCAATATACATAAGAACTGTTCGATGGTGAGAACTGACTTTCTATTCCCAATTTCGAGGCTGTTAATGAAATAAAAAAATATTTGAAAGACGTAAGAAAGATATGAAAAAAAAAGTCAATGAAAGATGGGAAGGCAACTGTAGTAGAAGAAATATCAGGAGAAGCATTAAAAGAATTTAATAACCACAAACTAGATCTAATAACAGATTCCTGTGATGTAATATATGAGGGCGAATACACAGCGTCCAGGATGTAACAATGTAACTTAGTTTTCTTACCATAGAAACCAAACGCTCAAAACGACACACGGCTTAAGACCTTGAGTCTGAGGAGTCATATCACTAACCTACTTCTAAACATGACAACCCGAGTTAATGAAGAAATGTGCTACCAACAAAATGAAATTTTGATCATGAATGTCAACGTTTGACAGAATACCGGTTTCAAATTTTGGCACAAGACCAGCAAGTTCTTAGGAAGGGTTCAGTCGATTACATAGACTTTCAGTTCTCAATTGGTACTTATTTTATCGACCTCCGAAAGGATGAAAGGCTAAGTCAACCTCGGTGGAATTTGAACTCAGAACGTAAGAACAGACAAAATGCTGCTAAGCGTTTCACCCGGCATGCTAAAGATACTGCCAGTTTGTCTCCCTTAACGTCTGAAAGAATATTGGTTTCTAATTTTGGAACAAAATCAGCAAGTTCATGGGAGGGCGTAGTCGATTAAATCGACACCAGTGCACAACTGGTACTTATTTTATCGACCCCGAAATGCTGAGGGGCAAAGTCAACCTCGGTGGAGTTTGCACTCAGAGCGTAAAGACAGATGAAATGCTGCTAAGCATTTTGCAAGGCGCGCTAACGATTCTACTTCCTCGCCGCCTTAACTACTGAAAGAATATTGGTTAGTAAATTTTGTCCAAGGCCAGTAAGTTCGTGAGAGAGGGT
>NW_021836974.1:0-16763 GCF_006345805.1 Octopus sinensis | reverse complement strand
CACACACACAGACACACACCTATCTATTTGCCTACCTTTCTGAAACCCTTTTGATTTTCACTCTCGATAAATTCATCCCTTTTTGTGTTCCCAGCACTCGGCATCTTTATTAGGAGCCTTAATTGTATAACTACATGAATAATATTTTTCTATATGAATAATATTTTTGTCTTATGACTAATTCGTCTTTTGTGCTGGGCACCTGGTAGTAAATAATATTACTACCCTTCTTGTTTATATATATATATTCGTTCCCTTCCTGTGTTCACGTTCATTATATATAAAAAAATTCATTCTATATTATTGCGGCGTTACGTGCACCCCCCGTTTGTTTGTCCAATTTTAAACCCTGCACGACTTCTATACACACTGTTTTTCCTGCCCGCCATTGCTTCTTCACCAACTTTTTGGCGCCCTCCGATTCTTCCCTCTCTTCCTCCCATCACTCCTCCTCCTCCTTAATCCCTTCTTTCTCCTTTTCTTGGTCACTGATTCTGTCCCCTGCCTTCACCCTCTTTGATTCCCTCTCTCTCTGTCTCTCTTTCTCTCTCTCTCCTGCGACCTGCTGCTTCTTAAACCATTCTGTGGCCTTCGTATCTCGACCAACATGTGTCCCCGACCGAAACGGTAATTATTTCTACGCCAGCTATGTTGTTGTTTGTTCTGTCTCATTTGGTCTAAAGTCGTATGACAACCACCCGTTATATATGTTTTGTTTGTTCATTACCGTTTTCAATTTCGTTTTCGTCTCTTGTGTTTACATCCGTCTTGTGCGTTCACATCCTGTCTTCTACCAAGAAATCTAATGCTTACAGCTTAGTTTTTTTCTTGGGGCTGGCCGAGTTGGAGCAAATATCAGAATTGAACAGCCGAAATTTGCTATGATGGTTCGGTTTGTATGACTGAAGATTGGGCTTCGAATGATTTGTCTGTGTTCCGTGTTCGTCCCTTCCTGTGTTTCACGTTCATATATATAAAAACATTCATTCTTATATATATATATATATATATATTATATATGGAGAGTGCTGTGTGGTAAGTAGCTTGCTTACCAACCACATGGTTCCGGGTTCAGTCCCACTGCGTGGCACCTTGGGCAAGTGTCTTCTACTATAGCTTGATAGATAACTAGATAGATAGATAGATAGATAGATAGACAGACAGACAACCATATGAGAAATCGCTGCTGATATGTTTAAAAGGCATCAGATTTTACATAACAAGTCTATAATACTCTCCATCTGTTGTTGTTAGAAGACGAAAGGACTTGGTGTGCCGGCGTCCATTTCTGACAGAGAGCGAGGAAGAAGAGAGTGAATACAAGAGAGAGAGAGAGAGAGAGAGAGAGAGAGAGAGAGAAGAGAGGAGGGTGAGAGAAAGAGGAAAAACATGCTTAAAAAATAATAAACACAGCGTCTTAGAACAACACATTTGTGTTATCGTGTATTTGTTCAATTTATTATTTCTAATTCGTGTCATACTTATTTGGTGTCTAGTTTTCAGAGATGTACCTGTTTCGCAGGTAAATCACTTCATCTGAAATCGTTGAGTGTTGACGAAATCTGAAACGATTTATATCTCATAGTGGAAGAGTCATATTACCATAGAAGAGTTATATCAAACACTTAGACAATAATAATAATAATAATAATAATAATAATGGAAAAACACTCGGCGAGAAACGGAAGAAAATTTGAAGAAAGAAGGAAAAAACATAATAATAATATTAATAATATGGAAACTAAAAACAGAAACAATTCCTATCATAGTAGGTGCATTAGGCATGATAAAAAAATATTCAGACAAATACATAACAAAAACACCAGGACTTACAAACACATATAACATACAGAAAATTGCACTACTAGGCACTGCACACATCCTACGCAGAACACTTTCCATACAATAACCATCAGAGCATCACAACAAATCACAGCACATACCCAAGGCACACAGAGCTGCGCTCGGTAGTGAAGTGAAAGCACGCTATAAAAATAAAACTACTGAATAATAATAATAATAATAATAATAATAATAATAATAATAATAATAAATGACCTTTTGAGTGGGATGGGCTACTCGACCAGAAGAAAATTCTAACTGGGCCCCACCTGCAAGGTCATGCGCTGTTTATCTTAATACGAGATGACCATGTCGCAAACATATGGTTGTGATGCATGTACCTGGTGTACCCTTATCAGACGTGTAGTCACGATGGGTACACTGGGCTTCGTATATTTTACCCCAGTGTCACTTTGATGGCATGCACTGCTCTTTCACTCAATAATAATAATAATAATAATAATAATAATAATAATAATAATAATAATAATACCAGTAGTAATTGGTATGATAAAGAATGATAAAGAAGGGAGCTGAGAAGTATATTAAGCAACTCCCTGGTGACTCCAATCTCCGTGAATTACAAAAGATAACCTACGTGGCTACAGCCCATATACTACGGAAAGCACTTTCCATCTAAAATGGAATAAATGTGGTGATAATTTTTATCATGCATACCAAAACAAAAATATATTTGCTACTCATGGCCTCCAGAGGATGCCCAATACTAAGGCAGCTGAAATAAAGTTATAACGAATGGAAACCATTAATAATAATAATAACAATAATAATAATAATAATAATAATAATAATAATAATAATAATAATAATAATAATAAAAGTTTAAAAAAGCCCCCCTTCGGTCATGAATGACCATGGGATTGCACCTAGAAAGTTACCCTCCTAGACACAAGTCCGGGCAAGGTTGTTTATGGAAGACCAGCAGTCGCCCATGCATACCAGCTTCCCCTCTCCACGCCACCAGTGTTATCCAAGGGAAAGACAAAGGTCGATACAACTTGGCACCAGTGACGTCGCAACTCATTTCTACAGCTGAGTGAACTGGAGTAACGTGAAATAAAGTGCCTTGCTCAAGAACACAACACGCAGCCCGGTCCGGGATTCGAGCTCACAACCTCACGATCGTAAGCTCGACGCTCTAACCACTGAGCCATGCGCCTTCACTAATAATAATAATAATAATAATAATAATAATAATAATAATAATAATAATAATGATAATAATAATAATCAGTAAATTTGGCAAGGATTGTCCATTGGACACTTTGCAACAAGTATGGTCTTGACAGAGCAACAAAGTGGTACGAACATAAACCCGAAGGCACCGTCGAAAATGATAATGCAAAGATCCTATGGGATTTTATGATTCAGTGCGACCATGTGATAGAGAATAGGAAACCAGACATAGTCTTAATTGAGAAAGAAAGCAAACGATGCTGACTCGTAGATATAGCATACCCAGCTGACAACAAGGTATGCGATAAGGAAGAAAGAAAAGTCGATAGATATAACAGGTTAGCTTGGGAGGTTAAGCAATGGTGGCCTCTAACGCTGGAGATGTACTACGGTGCCAGCTGTTTACTACCACTGAACTAAGGTAACACCCCTTATTTTTAGAGCACTATCCGGAGTAATGCTTGGCACTATTTCATCCGTCTTTACGTTCTGAGTTCAATTTCTGCCGAGGTCGACTTTACTTTTCATCCTTTCGGATCGTTAAAATAAGTACCAGTTGAGTGAGCACTGGGGTTGGTGTAATCTATTGTCCCCACTCACCAAAATTTTAGGCCTTGTGCTTATAGTAGAAAAGATTATTGTTGTTATTTTTAGTTTCACTTGAAAAGGAAGGTAAAGGTAGAGAGGGAAGTCCTGCCTCCGAGTAATTTTATCAAAAGTGGGGTGAATGTAGCAAGAATGGTCCGAGTGAACAAGACTACTTGAAGCATGTACTTGCAGATTGAAAGAAGATCGTGCGGAGATAGTACAAAGCCTGACATTTTAGCGGGGGTAGTTTAGTCTATTACAGCGGCTTTTGTGCTAAACTGGTACCTTATTTTATCAACCCCGAAAGAATAAAAGGTAAAGTTAATTTTGGCAGTATATGAACACGGAACGTTGTGAGCTGGAAGGAATGTCGCGAAACATTTTGTCCGATGCTCTAACGATTCTGCAAGCTCGCTGCCTTGTTAGGAACATAATGAAGCAGATCATAAGAAGCAACTGTAGAATATGTGGAGGTTAAAAAGAACCAATCTCTCGTATTGTTTGCAGTTGTCCATTAACAAAAATCAGATCTCATAAATCAGACATGACAGGTTTTATACACCGGAAACTATGCCAGAATTAATATCGAAAATACAAAGGAGAAGAATTGGTAAAAAAAAATAAAAAGGAAACGAAAAAAGAAGAAAAAAAAAACAATAGAGAGTGAGAATGCGAAAGTGACACTATTTTAGAACATATCGATTCATACAAGTAGGCAGATCAAAAACATTTTCTGAAACATGATTGTCAAAGATCATCTGGAAAATAAGGCCATTTCTTGATCGATTTGCCAATTGCAGTGAACGAGAAAAATTAACTAACTAGGCATATAGGCATGACTGTACGTGTGTATGTATGTATGTATGTATGTATGTATGTATGTATGTATGTATGTATGCGTGCGTGCTTGTGTGTGTGTGTGTGTGTGTGTGTGTGCGCGCGCGCGCGCGCGTGTGTGTGTATGTGTACGTGTGCGTACAGTTAAAAAGCTCGCTTTGCAATCAGGAGATTTCGGGTTCAACCCCACTGCATGACGTTTTGCGCAAGTGTATCTTACTATAAACTCTGACCCACCTATGCCTTGTGAGTAAATTTCGTAAGCAGAAATCGGGTGGAAGCCCATCGTGTATTTGTGTACATACAAACATACAAACATTCATACATACATACATACATACATACATACATACATACACATGTATGTGTGTAACTATTTGGACTTTGGGTATATATCTATTAGTATGTCGATAAAAGCACATTCACCGTTTGGGCTACCTGATGTCATCCACAGTTACACTATAATTTTCACTGGATCTACGTCAGGTAATCCTATTGAGTTTATAAGGGATAAAGGAAACAGAAGATGGATTTAGTACGAACCTTTATTCAGCACTACGATCGTTTCGACACATTCTGCCTCTGTTCCATAGGATATTGACTATCTAATTGCGTTGGAACAATCAGTGCAGGCTGCGTCACTTCAGGTGGTTGGTGTAGAAAGATATCCCACTAGATATACTGAGATCTCTTTGGCATGTTGTTCTGGATAGTCGTACGTGTGTACACTGACAACGTTACATATATGCGTATGAGTATGTGTGTATGTGTGTGTGAATTTTCTTGCGTTTTGGAAGTTTCTAAATTCTTATGACATCAACAATATATGCAAGAAAAAAGGCCTATAATTGTCTGGACCTATATCACTGGCTGGTTCTGAAGTTGCTGCTATTGTACCTATTTCTTTACTGCCCACAAGGGGCTATACACAAAGGAGACAAACAAGGACAGACAAACGGATTATATCGACCCCAATGCGTAACTGGTACTTATTTAATCGACCCCGAAAGGATGAAAGGCAAAGATGACATCGGCGGAATTTGAACTCAGAACGTAACGGCAGACGAAATACAGCTACGCATTTCGCCCGGTATGCTAACGTTTCTGCCAACTTGCCGCTGCTATTGTACCGTCTATCGTTATTCAGTGTTGCGTTTGCAGCAAGATTGTCAGCCTGTATTGGAGATTCATTACAATTCGAGAAGCCGTTTAGCTTGTTCATTAAAGTGTCCTTCTTGGTGATTAATGTTTCTAGCTTCATGTAAAAATCAAAATGTTTAAGCTTAGATTCTATACATGCTTCATATAATTGTTAATGGTGTTTAACTCCACTGCACAGTGTAATCATGGTCACTATTGAGACGGAGACACATTTAATCTTTATGGTTTCCTCTATTTATTTATATTTAATTTTAATTAGACAATAATATCTTTTAAAATTTGCGATAAATTTTTGTCGTCATTAAATTTAGTGTTGTTTACCAATGGCTTCAGTGGAATTCCGTGACGGTACAGGATATTTCAGTGCTGTCTTAAACAACTCCATCTGTTTGGAATCGGCGAATGTTTTATTGAGGATGTTCCACCAATATTTCTCGTAGGTGTTCAATAACAGGGACATTGCCAATATTTATGTCTTTTTTTAAGGGTTAATCTTGCTTATCATTTAAGCAACAACATCATTTTGCAATTGGAGGTACTACCTTGATGGCATTTTCAGAGGCTGTTGACTGCTTGTGTCAACTCTTACTCCGAAATTATGACATACTTGACATTTTCAGTCGCATCTTAGCGGTTCAAAGGCGTCATTGTCTCTTTTGTTGAGAAGATATTTCGATGATATCTCCCGTTCACGGTTTCCAAAAGCATAACCTTCGAGAAGTAATGTGATGGAGAGGGCACGAGTCTAAAAGAGGCTATACTTCATGTACACATGTGTGTATGTACGTATATTTTCAAGTATGTGCACATGAGCTTGTACGTATGCTTGAATATGCGTATAATACGTACGAATATTTGTATATTTGTCTGTTATTTAGTCGGCCATCTATTACGAAAACTACAGAGTGCCTAAGAGATTGTAAATTAAAACGGCTCTACAAACAATAACACAAATATAATGAGGCCTTTTAAAAAAATTCACTGAAGCGACAACTAATTTCCCTCTTCTATCGTTGTCATTTATTTTCATGAGTGAACATTTAAATATCACGAAAAGTTAATTTTGTGAATATATTTGCCAGTTCGCATGAAAGACTGTATAAATGTCGTCTGTATATATGAGCGATAAATTGTCGTCTGTATATATATATGAGCGATAAATTGTAAAAATGCCTTATTTTTATAGCCAATTCATTCTATGCTCTGTCAATTAATTTATTAAACGTCCATGTAACTATCTCTGGCTGCTTAACTAGTAAGCTATCTATCAGTATTGTTTTTATTTCTCAAGCTTTCATAACCTTTCTGTCTCTTCAATGTATATGCTTCTGATTGTTTCCTTCCTCCATTGCCTCTATGCATATCTGTCGGTCTCTCCTCTCTCTGTCGCTCTCCTTCCTTAACGCGCTTCAATTTCCTTCTCTTCCACTTTCCTAACTAGTCTTTTTCTAATTTCACACACACACACACACACGCACACACACACACACACACACACACACACACACACACACACAAACGCACGCACACGCACACCACACACGCACGCACATTTTAACTGAATAGATAATTATTACATTCATATATCACGTCATCACGTGAATTTTTTCAAGACTTATACACGCCCTGATACTGTCGGTATCTACATATCAAATTTGAGCGCAATCGGATGGAGGATGCCCGAGATCCTAGAAGACACAGACAGACAGAACGGATTTTATGATATATATATATATATATGTATATATATATGTATGTATGTATGTATGTATGTATGTATACATATGTGCGTATGTGTATGCATGCATGTATAGTGAGCGTGCTACATTCAAGATCCTGACATCGTGGTTTCAATTCCTGGACCGACTCACACACACACACACACAGATGCACGCGCAAACACACACAAATATGCACATATATATATATATATATATATATATAATATATATATATATATATACTGATATACTAAATGGTATACCGAAACAATATATCTGCGATTTAATTTTTAAATGGAATTACAACCATATGTTTGAAAGAAATCGTATTTAGTCTCAAGTTTTGAAAGCAGATCCTCGTTAAATATGTGTTTACTAAAGACAAATGGTTGTAATTCTGTTAGTAAATTTTATCTCAAACGCGATATGTCGATGCCTCTATTTAATTAACTAGACAAGCAACATTGTTCCGATATGTTTGTACGATCAGAATTACTCTGATCTTGTTTTCAATTCCCATATGAGCTTTTGTTACATTCTCTCGGCAGCCAGGCGAAAAATAAGCGAAATCTGACGAGATTTTAATGAAAGGCGAAACTAATCGATCTGTTCTTTCATCTTTACAGTTGAGACCCTCTTAATTCAAATACGGCATCCATGGCTAAATATACTTTTTATATGCCATAAACGGCGAATTGGCATAGGCGTCAAGGCGGCGAGATGGCAGAAACGTTAGCATGCCGGGCGAAATGCTTAGCGGAATTTTGTCTGCCATTACGTTTTGAGTTCAAATTCCGCCGAGGTCGACTTTGCTTTTCATCCTTTCGGGATCGTTAAATTAAGTGCCAGTTACGCACTGGGGGTCGATGTAATCGACTTAATCCCTTTGTCTGTCCTTTTTTTGTCCCCTCTTGTGGGAAATAAGAAACGTTAGAGCGTCTTAGGAAATGCTTTGCAGTGTTTATTTCGGAGCTCAAATTCTGAGTTCAAATCTTTCCAGCGTCAACTTCGCTTTGCATTCTAGAATGATGAACTGACAGAAACGTTTGAGCGATGCCTGAGATATCTTGCGGTAATTAGGTCGAGTTTTTTTTTTTTCTGTTCAAATCCTGTCGAGATCAGCTTTATTTTTCATTCTTCCGGGGTCGATAAATAAAGTACCAGTCTAGATCGGTGGACGAACAGAAACGCTTGAGCGTCTCAGAGGATGCCTTGCGGTAATTTACTCCTTTTTTGCGTTATGACCTCAAATCCCATTACGGCATCCACGAGTGGTAGTCTTAATCCGTCGCTTGATTTTATGAACACCACTGCTTAGTCTTCGGGTACCTTTAGTAAGACCTTCTTTGTGCCAAATCCCGGTTTGAAGATAATATCGTCCCACCCACCTACCCTCTAACTAGTCTCAACCGCCCGCTAAAGATGCTCAAGGGACCACAAGGTTCTCAAGAACACAACATACAGACCGGTCCGGGAATCTAACTCACTACCTCATGATTGTGAGACCGACGCTCTTACCACTGAGCAATGACCTTCGCTCACACACACATACTTATGCATATGTGTGTACTGTATATTCATGCATATTCTTTTATATATGTAGTGTGTGTATGTATGCATATATGCTACGTATGTGTATGTGCCTGTTTGCTTTCATGCGTGTGCGTCTGTTTATGCACATATATTTGTGCGTATTCCTGGACGCTTATGTAGGTTTTTGCGTGTGTATCCTTCTGTCACTCGCTCTGTCTCACTGCTCCTCTCTATCTCTCATGTATAAGTGTTTATATTTATAGGCGCGTGTGTGTATGTGTGTATGTATGTGTGTATGTGTGTGTGTGTGTAAACATCAAACGTCATCTTTTAACCATTTACGTTCATCATATACGAGTGAAAATGTTAAAAGGTTAAAATCTTAATGTCTTGTGCTATTGTAGTCGCTGTTGTTCTTTGAACAAGCAGACCTAAGATCAAAAGAGATCCACTCGAGACCATTCTATCTCTAATCTATATAGTTAGTACTACTACTACTACATTTTCTTTTATTATGCCAATAATAAACACACACACACTGGTTCCATTTCACTTCTGTGGCATAATGACCTTCCCGAGATATAAACAAATCTATTTTAACACACAGGTCCACATCAAGAATATTGGCAAACCAAATAAGAAACGAAATACTATTACATTATTCATTACAAAAACACACACACTGGTTCCATTTCACTTCTGTGGCGTAATGACCTTCCCGAGATACAAACAAATCCATTTTAACACACAGGTCCACATCAAGAATATTGGCAAACCAAATAAGAAACGAAATACTATTACATTATTCATTACAAAAACACACGCACTGGTCCCATTTCACTTCTGTGACTTAATGACCTTCCCGAGTTACAACCAAATCTGTTTCAACACATGGGTCTACATTAAGAATATTGGCCAACCAAATAAGAAACGAAATACCATTACATTATTCACTACAAAAACACACGCACTGGTCCCATTTCACTTCTGTGGCGTAGTGTCCTTCCCGAGATACAACCAAATCTGTTTCGACACATGGGTCTACATTAAGAATATTGGCCAACCAAATACAGAAATGAAATACTGTTACATTATGAAATACTGTTACATTATTCATTACAAAAGCAAAAATAAAAAACAATACTTTTCCTCACTGCCTCATTATAAAATATATATTCATATCAATCTTCAACTGATCTGACTAATCGTTAAATTCTCCGCTCTCAACATTCATATTAAACGAGTGAGTTTCAAGGCCGCGTTCCAGTTACACAACAGTGACTTTATCTTATGGTCGCAATTACATGAAGTTTCAAAATATTTCAGCTGGATAAAAAAAAAAAGAGAAAAAATCTTTCTAATTTCAAGGCCAACAATTTTACTGAGTGGAGAAAGTCACCAGTACTTAACTGCTACTTACTAAAGTGACCTCCGAATAGATGAAAAGATGAAAGGCGAAGTCGACCTCAGCGGAATTTGAACTCAGAATGTAAAGTTGGACAAAATATTGCGAAGCATTTTATCCGCCGTGCTATCGATTCTGACAGCTCGACGCTTTAATAATAATAATAATAATAATAATAATAATAATAATAATAAGAAGAAGAAGAAGAAGAAGAAGAAGAAGAAGAAGAAGAAGAAGAAGAAGAAGAAGAAGAAGGAAGAGGAGGAGGAGGAGGGGGAGGAGGACAACAATATTATTATCATTATTAGCCTATCAATGTATGCAGTAGTTTCTTTGCCTTAGGTGTCGAGATGACACTCGGTTAGAAATGGAAACAAAATTGAAGAAAAACATATAAAAATAATAATAATAATAATAATAATAATAATGATGATGATGATGATGATGATGATGATGATGATGATGATAATAATAATAATAATAATCTTTTCAGCGATAAGCACAAGGTCTGAAGGGTTTTTTTTTTAAGGAGAGCGGTTGGTCGATTACATTGACTCCGGTGCTCAACTGGTACTTATTTTATCGACCCCAAAAGGATGAAAGGTAAAATCGATCCCTGCAGAATTTGAACTCAGAACCTGAAGCCGGACAAAATGCAACGAAGCATTTTTATCAAGCATTTTGTCCGGTGGGCTATCGATAATAAGGCCAACAATTTTAAGAGCGTAAGGGCTAGTCGTTTTCATCGACCCCCATTACATGGCTCATATCATCCGACGGCTTTTGACGCAGCTCCTGTTCTTACAGTTTTTTTCACATAAAAAGCAGCAAAAAAAAAATTGTTCAACTTGAAGCTATAAAAAGAGGAAACCTGGTTCCAGGTGCCGCGTATTGAGATCAAACTCAGAAACCATGATTGCTAAAAGAACTTCACACCTTAAGCACACGGTCGTACATGTCAGCCTGGAGAATTAGCAAGGCAGCGACCACCGCAACGAACTAAATCAGTTTCTCTTCTCGACATAACAACTTATTAATGGATGTTTCTAAAGTGTTATAAATATCGATGGCAGCGGGGGTGGTGGGAAGAAAAGGTGATGGAAGAAGGGCGATGTTTTGATATTAGTTTAATTTAGGTGTCACAGTGAGAATACAAATTTTCAGAATTACTACTACTACTACTACTACTACTATTTTTATTTTTCTAGTTGTTAATGCTACTATCATGCTTTTATTGATGACAATATTATCATTATCATTATTATTATTATCATTATTATTGCAATTGTTATTCATGACGATATTATCGTGATCATTATTATCATTATTATTATTACTATCATTATTATTATTATTATTATCATTATTATTATTATTATTATTATTATTATTATCATTATTATTATTATCATTATTATTATTATCATTATTATTATTATCATTATTATTATTATTATTGCAATTGTTATTTATGACGATATCATCGTGATCATTATTATCATTATTATTATTATTATTATTATTATTATTATTATTATTATCATTATAATTATTATTACTATTATTATTATTATTATCATCATCATCATAAATGAAACCATTATTATTATCTATTATCATCACCATCATCATCATTATTATTACTATTATTATTATTATTATTATTATTATTATCATCATCATCATAAATGAAACCATTATTGTTATCTATTATCATCACCATCATCATTATTATTATTATTATTATTATTATTATTATTATTATCATTATTATCGTTAATCATTTACACATCCAAAATAAAATGATATTACATCTCTAACCTCATTTCTCCATTTATTTTTCTCTTCTCTCTCTCTCTCACTTACTCACTCTCTCTCTCTCTCACTCTCTGTTTCTCTCTCCATCTCTCTTTAGTAATAACATTTATTTTAAAAGCAAACAAGTCAATTATCACTTGTTATGCATAATGATTGTGGTTGAAGATGGCGATACTAGCGATGAGACGGAGGAGGATGTGAAGGAGGACGATATCGACGACGACGATAACAAGTTACCACCACCACCACCATCACCACCACCAACACTACTACTACTACTACTACTACTAATAATAATAATAATAATAATAATAATAATAATAATAATAATATTGTTTATTAGCCGCAGGGACATCAGTTGAGGAATACATTACAAGAACAGTTTACAGTTTGGGGGGGGGGGAGAGAATGGGAAAGATAGGGAAAAGAGGGGGAACAGATGAAATAAAAGAATAGACACAGCGTGTAGCCTGCTTCCCAACCGTCCAGTCCCACTGCGGCGCCCCTTCTTCTATAGCCTCGAGTCGAGAAAAGAAACTGAAAGAAACCCGTGCGTGTCTCTTTTATTTGTCCGCCACCGCCGTTTGACAACTGGTGTTGATTCACTTACACCTCCGTCACCCGTCAAGGTGATGCCCCAGCATGGCCGGAGTCGAATGACTGAGACAACAGATAAAAGTATACTAAACGTGTGAAGACATGAAAAATGCTGTTCTCTTGATACAAGAGAACCTCTAAATAGGGCCAAGGGAAGCTCTAAATAGGGCCAAGCAAGGAACTCTACTAATCCAGGATCTCTTTGACCTCCAAAGGCACAAGCCCTAGTCCAGTTATTTTTCTGCAGCAGCAATAGGGTAAAGACCCCTTTCGGTCATGAATGACCATGGGATTGCTCCTAGAAAGTTCCCCAACCCCCACCCGAGGCACAAGTCTGCGCAATGTTGTTTGTGGAAGACCAGCAGCCACCTATCCATACCAGCCTCCTGTCTCCACGCCACCAATTTTATCCAAGAGAAAGGCAAAGGGACCGATACATCTTGGCACCTGTGACGTCGTAACTCGTTTCTATAGCTGAGTGAACTGGAGCAACGTGAAATAAAGTGTCTTGCTCAAGAACACAATACACAGCCTGGTCTGGGAATCGAACTCGCTACCTTATGGTTTTGAGCCAGACACTCTAACCATCGAGCCGCTTAAAGTAGATTCGTTCACCCTAACCATTTTTGCCTTAATCACCCGCGTTTTGACTAATTTTATCGCGGGGAGGACTTTCATCTCCAACCTGGTTTCCCTTGCTTCAGTGGAACTTAAAAAGTCTATAAAGGCTTGACTGAAGAGGAAGGTGTCTGCTCTTAATCCTTTCGGTCTTGTCCACCACACAGCTTCTTTCGCTATATACGCTAGACAGAACAACACCAACTACTCAGCCCTCCCAGCCTTATTAAAGATGAGTGATAGGGTGACCCTGATGATGAACGTGATCGAAAACCAGATTCGTCCTCCACGCGCCAACATCATTTTACGAATCAACAATACTCGGAGACTGCACGGGTCCATCAACACGGTTTCATCGCTTTCCGTACATCTATGATAGTCTCGTCAGACGACATTTCCGTATCCGTAGAATATAACCGTAGAATACATGTAAATATTTACGTATGTGTGTGCGTGTGTGCGTATGTGTGTGTTTATGTTTGCCTCTCGCAATCGCTTGACACCCGATGTTAGTGTGTTTATGTCCCTGTAAAGACACCGTCAGAATAAGTATCAGGCTGAAACAAAACAAAAAAAAAGTCCTGTGGTGGATGTGTTGGACAAAAACTCTTCAAGGAGGATGCCTCAGCATGGCGACAGTTAAACGATTGAAACAAGTAAAAGAATAAAAGCTAAAAGATACTCAAAAAATAAGAATATATTATTTCCGCTTGAATTCCACCAACACGTAACAAGCAAGGGTGTTGCGGTTCAAGATCGGGTCTGTAGCCACCATCTTGGTCCTTAAACAGTGTCGACGGGAAGACAGACATGAAGAAAGACATTTTAAACAGACTCACTGACACTCACACACAGATAGATAAATGGATGAATGGAAGGTCAATGTAAACATATATATATATATATATATATATATATATATATATATATATATATATATATTATATAAATAATTAATAAATTTTAGGGTAGCAAAAAATTCTAGAAGAACTCTCCGCTACCAGCGGTCAAGTGAGAAAGAAAAAATAGTCAATAGACTATGTAATATACATTCAAACATGAAGAAGCAACGCCAGTTGTAAATAAATTTACTTTATTTACAAAAGATTGCCGAAACTATGCATAGTCCAGAAAGGAGAGGGTAAACGTTTTTATTTCTCTTTCCATTTCAGAATTACAACTATTTGTGGTTTGGAGTTTGGCTGCTCTTTCTAGTGAGTCGGATGTCCTATTATGGCCATCCCTTATATGTTTGAATATATATATATATATTGCAAAATAGGGGTAACTTATCCCGTTCAGGCTATACTATTAGCATTACCCTACGTTTGAGAATTTAAAATCACTTCTTTAACTTTCTAAGACATCTCAACGCTTCTAAAGCAAACTTCGTTTGTTTGTTTACGTTCATCGTAATTTGAATTTAATATAATATATATATATGTATATATATATGTGTGTGTGTGTGTGTATGTGTTCGTGCGTATGTATGTATACATATATATATGTACATATATATACAAATATATATATGTACATATATCTATATATTATATATCTATATATATATAATATATATATATATTATTATATATATATATACATACATACATACATCCAACATACCTACATACATACATACATATATCTGTGTGTATGTATGCCTCTAAGCACAGAAAAAGAGAAAACGAAAGAAAAAAATGAAGGACAGCAGGAAAGAAAAGAAAGAAAGAAAGAAAGAAAGAAAGAAAGAAAGAAAGAAAGACAGAAGGATAGAAAGGAGGAAAGAAAGAGAGAAAGTAAGACGTGGATGGTGCAGCAACAAGTAGCAAGCCAAAATAACAAGTGCGAGTGTTATGATAGATTTATATAATTTAATTTTAGTTAGTCTAACATAGAAATACAGTAATAGAACTGGGAAACATTCCAAATAAGTCATTTACTATTCCTGTAATTATGTAACCTATATGTCTTAAACTCTTTGTGTTTTACTGAAATCGTGTGCTCTCTTTCCAATCCTCTCCCCCTCTCTGTATATATATATATATAATATATATATTATATATATATATATTTAATATACCTACATACATATATATATTATAATTTGGGAAAAAAAATTTCTAAATCAATCAGGTGTATCCCTACAGCGTTATATGCATCTACATATAGTACTTTGGGGGTCTTATTTATATATACTCAGAGCGAAATGAGAGAGAGAAAGGAGGGAAGGAGAGACAGACAGACAGACAGACAGATAAATAATTACATTTTATATCTCTTATCGTTTTACTTGTTTCAGTCATTGGACTGCAGCCATGCCGGGGCACCGCCTGAAAGGTTTTTTGTAGGACAGATCGACTCCGGTACTTCTTTTTCTATTACTTTTTTTCTTTTCCCTCTTTTTTTTTTGGTACAGCCTGGTACTTAATCTATTGGTCTCTTTTGCCGAACCGAAAAGGTTAACAGGAACATAAACACACCAACACCTGTTGTCATGCCCTGATTGGAATAAATCAAGAAGACACACACGCACACATACACAATCACTCACACACACACACACACACACACACACACGCACACAATGATTCACAGCTACTGAAATTGTTAAATATATATAAACAGGTTGGCTGCTAGCTTCACTGGGATTAGTCAAATTGATGTATATACCTCTGATGATAGTTCAATAAGGTCCGAAAATCAGTTAGGTTGTTCATCATTTTTCAATCTACGGACAAATCACTATATTTGTCCTGTTCATATATCTACTATAGAGATTACACATACACACATAAATACATATATGACAGGATTTTTCCAGTTTCCGTCTACCAAATCCACTCACAAGGCTTTGGTCGGCCCGAGGCTATAATAGAAGATACTTACCCAAGGTGCCACGCAGTGGGACTGAAGCTACTTACCATACAGCCACTCATGCGTATATATATATATGATGTTGTTACACATCGCTGGTCACAATCCGCTTCACATTGTTATAGCCTTCAAATGACGCCACCCCGCTGGCTAAGCGAGCAGGCCAACGGAAGAAAGAGTGAAAGTTGTGGCGAAAGAGTACAGCAGGGATCGCCACCACCCCCTGCCGGAGCCTCGTGGAGCTTTAGGTGTTTTCGCTCAATAAACACTCACAACGCCCGGTCTGGGAATGGAAACCGCGATCCTACGACCGCGAGTCCGCTGCCCTAACCACTAGGCCACTGCGCCTCCACATACATACATACATACATACATACATACATACATACATACATACATATATTATATATATATATATATATATATAATTTCAACAATTGAGGGTAAAAATTAATTAATTAATTAATCAATTTCACCAAGTATTCAGTATGCAATGGACCATTTAAGGCAAATTCAAATATACATTATATAAAAGGGCTTAGTAAAATAAATTACTTTGCGCATACTGA
>NW_021836973.1:7500-22212 GCF_006345805.1 Octopus sinensis | reverse complement strand
AATGGCATTGTATTTATTGACTATATTCAAAAGGGCCACACCATCAATGGAGATACTACGCCAGCTTGCTAAGGCAGTTATGAAAGGCTATCGGGTCCAAATGCCAGGAAAATTAGCGAAAGAAGTCATGTCTCATGCAGTTAATGATCCAGCACACAAGTCTTCGTTTCAATGGCTGCTGCTTATGCGTGACCGTGTCTTGGGATTAGTTGATCACCATCACTATTCTCCTGATTTCACTCTAATGACTATTATCTGTCCCTAACATGAAAAAACACTTGGCTGAGGAACAGTATCGCAGTGTTGGTGACGTCATATCTGCTGTTGATGACTTTTGACCAACAGGGTGAAAGCTTCTTAAACCAATGGAAACGAAGCACTGTAACACCGATGGAAGAAGTGTGGGGGTCTCAAGGGAGACAACCTTCATTTGATCACATTCCCTGTGAGTGTCTTGGCAGCCTATGAACTTTTCAGCCGACTCTAGTATTATCGTTACACATGACGTGGCTGTGTATCTATGACTAGCAGTATCGCCCGGCGTTGCTCGGGTTTGTTTCGACCTTTAGAATTGGAATTTTGAAAAGTAAAACTTTTGCATTATGTAGCTTATACTCTTTAAGTGACCATTTTTTCTGGTTGAAATACACCGAAAAATGGCGGCACAGCAGTCAAAAAATCGTAAAATATAGGAATTTTCATAGAAAAAAAGCACCTTTTTTATGTAAATAATATTTGGTGTTAACATGGTCCAATTTGAATTTTTTCTTCTACGGAAGGAAGAACACCCTTCTTCTATCATTCTCTCAATTTTGGTCAACTCGCGCTGCCGGGTCTCGGAGGAGATAGTGTTAGTTGAAGGCTACCAAACCTGCCATACACAGACAACTTCAGCTTTACATATATATATACGCTATTTTTAGGCTATTTTTCGTGGAAGAAGGTTTATGTTCCTATAACCTGTGTTAATTCTGTAACCCTTTAAAATGAAAGATAAGAAAGTTCATTTTCGGCACTTGATGCTTTGGGAACCAGACAAAAATTACTGCAGCTCGGCTGGGATGTGTTACCCGAGCCTCCATATTCCCCAGATATTGCTCCTTCGGATTTCCACTTATTCAGGTCTCTGCAGAATAGTCTTAATGGTAAAAATTTCAATTCCTTGGATGACGTAAAAAGATACCTTGATGAAACCACCTCAATTCTGGGAAGAGGGTATTTTCAAGTTAAAGGAAAGATGGAGACGCATTGTGCAACAAAATGGTTCAGATTTGGTTGATTAAAAATGTAATGGCAAGTATTTATTGACCCTTTTCTTTCCTTTAAAAATCGGCATGAACTTTCTGGACAACCCAAAACATACATTTGATCACTATGAACAAATCATTGGTGGAGGTTGTGCAGCAAGAATTTGCTGGACCGTTTTTCTCGTCGGCCGAGACTACCATTATGTGTGTGTGTGTGTGTGTGTGTGTGTGTGTGTGTGTGTGTGTGTGTGCGCGCGTGTGATAATGTCATAAATGTTTGATATCTACGAGTGTAGAGGTCATTCAACATAAATATGCAGTAGTTTTTAGTTCTACTGAGTTATTTCCCTTTATGCCAATCTCTATTGAACAATCAATAATCAATAATCAATAACATAAATACGAACACAAACCAAAGAGATCAATATAATTTACTAAAAAACCCTCGAAGGTGATGTCCCAGAAATTAAGGAAAGAAGGACCTGTCTTGCTTATAGCCACACCAGATTCCACTTATTGTCAAGATATACAACCAGAAAGTGGCGAGATGGCAGAATCGTTAGCAAGCCGGACGGAATGTTTAGCAGTATTTCGTCCATCTGAGTTCAAATTCCGCCAAGGTCGACTTTGTCTTTCATCCTTTCCGGGTCGATAAAATAAGTACCAGCTGCGTAATGATGTTGACGTAATCGATTTATTTCCCCCCAAAATTGCTGCTTTGTGCCAAAATCTGGAATCAATATACCCAGTTTCCACCCAGCTTCCATCCTTCCTAACAGAGACCACCCCAGTTACCATCTTTCACAATACACCCCGCTCCACACCAGTTTATACACATTACAATACAAACTACCCACTTTCCACCCTTCAAAAATACAAGTCACGTTAGATTATCCATTTTATAATACAATCCACCCCAGTTTCTTCACCTCACAATCCAAACTGCCCTTATTTTCCGTCTTTCACTCTACAAACCACCCCAATTTTCACCACCCCGTTTTCTACTTTTCACAATACAAAACCCTATCCCTGTTTCCACATATTACAATACACCCCACGCCAACTTCCCACATTACACAGTACAAACCACCCCGCTTCCCATTCTTTACAAACCAAATCACTCCACTTTCTGCCATTCCACTCTACCCTTCACAACACAAACCACCCTTATCTTCCACATTTTACTGTACAAGCTACCCAAACTTCCTCATGTTATAGTGCAAGCCACCCCAGATTTCTTACGTTATAGTACAAGCCACCCCAATCACATTTCAGCTATTTCTCATGCGAGGTGCAACTGTTAGTTGTAACACCTCAGCCTTTTTCTCTTACCATTTCCTTTCTTGTCTTCCTCTGTTTTTCTCTCTTCCTCTCTCTCTCTCTCTCTCTCTCTCTCTCTCTCCCTCGTTTTCCTGCCGCTCTTTCACTCTTTCTCTCTCATAGACATCACACACATATATACGGCTTCGTACACGCACAGACAGTTCTTCACAAACACAAACACTCTTAGGTGTACACATGTACGTGCATACATTAATGCACAACGATACACGATGCTGGATTCCAGGTGATATGCAGCGACAATACAGCTTGCGATCACACCCACCTTTCATGCAAATGTAGAAGTGCCTGAACAGCATTTATTAAGATAGCATTTGTTATAGGATATCACATACGCGCGCACACACAGCGCTGCGTACGTGGAGGTGAGAACCGCCAAACCAATGAAAATAACCACAACTGTATCAATTTATGCAATACTCTCACTCCCTTACTTTCACACACACACACACACACACATACACACACTCTCTCTCTCTCGCTCTCTCTGTCTCTGTCTTTATATGTGTGTATGTGCGAGTGCATACATGTGCGTATATGCGTGTGCAGGTGTGAGTGCCTACATGTGCGCATGTACAGTCATACATTCATAAACACACAAAAATACATACATACATACATAAGCACATAAACAAGCGCACACACACACACACACATATGGATATATATATGCATTTGTATATGTATGTATATGTGTGTATGTGCATGTATGCATGCATATATATATATATATATATATATATGTGTATGTGTATGTGCATGTATGCATGCATATATATATATATATATATATGTGTGTGTGTGTATGTGTATGTGCATGTATGCATGCATATATATATATATATATATATATATATGCATATGTGTATATCTATCTATGTGTCTGTTTATTAATTTGTATATATGTACACACACATACACACACACACACACGCACACACACGCATATAGATATATGGTCGTGTGGTTGGAAGGTTCGCCTCCAAACCCTAGTATCCTGGTTTCGATCTCTAACGTGACGCAATAGTTAAGCAGCCTCCTGAGAGCAAAACTGGGTGGCGAGGAAACTGTACGGAAGACTGCCGGGTGGACCATAGCATGAACTCATATGAATCGCTTTGTCACACACACACACCACACACACACGCTCACACATGCACACATACATGCATGCATGCAGACACATATACGCACACACATACACGCACACACGTGCAACCTCACACACACTTCGTTACGCTGATTCTACTTGAAAATTACATTAAAGGTCTACACACAAGCATGCTAATTCAATGTCCCTCTTGTTGAATGACCAACTACATGCCCATACGTCGTAATCGACGGGCACGTGCATATATATAGACACACACATATATTGTACGTATGTATATATATATAAATATTTGTGTGTAAATATGTGTGTATATATATATATAAATATACACCACACACACATACACACACACACAGACACACACACATATTATGCATGTATGTGCAGACTTATGCAATCTTGCTTGTTACCTATGAATATATATATATATATATGTGTATATGTATATATAATTTGTATATGTATATGTATATACGATGTATGTATATGCATATATATATATATATAAAATAGATATACATATAATATATATGCATATATATATATATATATATAGACATATAATTTATATTGTATATATATAAGATATATATATATATATATATATATATATTATATATATATATATATATATATATATATATATATATATATATATATATATACATGTGTGTGTATGTATGTATATTGTGTGTGTTTGTGCATGTCTTCCCTCTCCGCTCCATACTTCTGAAGTATATCCAAGTCAAGGGCCCACGAACTTGGACCACTACAGATTGTCACCAGTGTTATCGAAGTTGCTGCTATCATTAGGTAAATAACCGGTAAAAGATCGCAAGGTATCATACCCTAAACTCTAATCCCCCATCAGTGATTGGCATTTTTGTTTTGTTTGTTTGTTTGTTTCTCTTTTAATTAATAAAAGCAGTTTTGACCTTGGTAGGATTTGAACTGAGAAACACTTTCTTAATTTTCCTGACCGTCTTTGTGGTAAGAATATTGCTCGGTGCTGGCATTGCTTGCTTCCTAACCACATGGTGTTTGGTTCAGTCCCACTGCGCGCCACCCTGGGTAAGTGTCTTCTACTATAGCCCCAAATTCACCAAAGTTTTGTGAGTAGATTTGTCTGATGGATGCTGAAAGAAGCCCATCGTACAACATACACATACATATATATAATATATATAATATATATATATATAATATATATATATATATAAGTATATAGAGAGAGAGGAGAGAGAGAGAGAGAGATAGAGAGAGAGAGAGTGAGTGAGTGATGGGTGGGGGTTGTGAATGTGCCTCTCCCAC
Organism: Octopus sinensis; assembly: GCF_006345805.1. NCBI lineage: Eukaryota > Metazoa > Mollusca > Cephalopoda > Octopoda > Octopodidae > Octopus > Octopus sinensis. The sequence continues at coordinate 17,199 of NW_021836973.1, read as the reverse complement.
CACCGATTGAAATTTGGTGTTGGTTTGTTTACGTCCCCGTAACTTAACGGTTCTGCAAAAGAGAACGGTAGAATCGTTACCATACTTAATAAATACTGGGGTCGAATGGTTTTTCTTTTCTGCTAAACCCTTGAGGCCGGTGCCCCAGTATGGCCGCAGTTCAAATGACTGAAACAAGTAAATGACAAAAGATCGCGAGCATATTCACTCACTCTCTCACTCACTCACTCACTCAACTCAATCACTCTCTCACTCACTCTCTCACTCACTTTCTCACTCTCTCACTCACTCACTCACTCACTTTCTCACTCACTCACTCATTCACTCACTTTCTCACTCATTCACTCACTTTCTCACTCACTCACTCACTCACTCACTTTCTCACTCACTCTCTCACTCACTCACTCACTCATTCACTCACTTTCTAACTCACTCACTCACTCACTTTCTCACTCACTCACTCACTCACTCACACACATACACACTCTTCACTCACACACTCACTCACTCACTCACACACATACACACTCTTCACTCACTCACTCACTCACTCACTCACTCACTTTCTAACTCACTCACTCACTCACTTTCTCACTCACTCACTCACTCACTCACACACATACACACTCTTCACTCACACACTCACTCACTCACTCACACACATACACACTCTTCACTCACTCACTCACTCACTCACTCTCTAACTCACTCACTCACTCACTCACTTTCTCACATACACACTCACACACAATATCTACTAACAACTGATACAGTGTCGGGGCCCTACACCTCTCACTATATTCCTCAATAGACTTACACGTAGAGAGTCAATAATTCTCTTATTAACGATTTTAATACCTGACAACAGTTGTTTCAATTCACCGCTGAATGTTTATCAAAGGTGGAAGTAAATATATTTCGTATTTGATACGACACATCTATACGACTGATGTGTCTGTTCGTTTGCCAAATAATACATCGCTAACTTTATTTGTGTGTATGAGTGCGCATGTGCATGCATGTGTGTGGGCTGTATGTATATATGTATGTGTATATATATATATATATATCATATAGAGGAGAGAGAGAGGAGAGAGGAGAGGAGATGAGAGAGAGAGAATGTATATGTATATGTATACGCACTGCATATATACTCTTTACTCTTTTACTTGTTTCAGTCATTTGACTGCGGCCATGCTGGAGCACCGCCTATGTCGAGCAAATCGACCCCAGGACTTATTCTTTTTTGTAAGCCCAGTACTTATTCTATCGGTCTCTTTTGCGGAACCGCTAAGTAACGGGGGAATAAATACACCAACATCGGTTGTCAAGCAATGAGGGGGACAAACACACAAACACACACACACACACATACACACACACACACACATATATATATATATATATTTATATATATATATATATATATATATAGATATATATATATATATATATATATATATATATATATATATGCTTATATGCGCGTATAAATACATATTTTATATATAATTCTATCTATCTCTATCTATCTATCTGGCTATGTAGTAAGAAACTTGCTTCCCAACCACATGGTTTCAGGTTCAGTCCCACTGTGTGACACCTAGCGTAAGTGTCTTCTGCTATAGCCTCGGGCCGACCAAAGCCTTGTGTGTGGATTTAGTAGCGGGAAACTGCAAAGAAGCCCGTCGTGTGTGTATATACATATATATATGTATGTGTGTGTGTGTGTGTGTGTGTGTGTGTCTGTGTCTGTGTTTGTTCCCTCGACAACCGATTTTCGTGTGTTTACGTTCCCTGTAACTTAGCAGTTGGGCAAAACATACCGATAGAATAAGTACCAGGCTTACAAAGAATAAGTTCTGGCGTCGCTATCCTCGACTAAAAGGCGGTGCTCCAGCATGGCCGTAGTCAAATGACTAAAACAAGTAAAAGAACATATATACATGTATTAATGTGTATGTGAGAATTGTGTGTACGTATATATGCATGTATGTATATGTATATATACACACGCATACATATATACACGTATATATATTTCTTTTACTTGTTTCAGTCATTTGACTGCGGCCATGCCGGAGCACCACCTTTAGTTGAACAAATCGCCCCCAGGATGTATTCTTTGTACACCTAGTACTTATATAGGTGTCTTTTGCCGAACTGCTAAGTAAGGGGGGACGTAGACACACCAATATCGGTTGTCAAGCGATGGTGGGGGTGACAAACGTAAACATACAAAAATACATATATATATATATATTTTATGAATAAATATTTTAATCTATCTATCTATCTGCCTATCTGTCTACCTCCCTCTCTCCCTCTCTCTTTCTCTCTCTCTCCATATATATATATATATATATATATATATACAAATTGAGATAGGGGTTGTAAATGCAACCCTCCATGGGATAACATATATCCAATATACTGCTAGTGAAAGTACCCAACAAAGTTAATACATAAATGTTAAGAATGCGATGCAATTAATTCATTTACTGTATCATAGGGGCAAAGGTAAAATGTTTTACCAAAAATTCATAATACAAAATAAGAAAATAGAGAAATACATCGAAATCAAATATCAATACCAGATAATACCCAATCACATAATTTATTAAACCACCACATAGAAACTATAAGGTGAAACATAATAATATAGACAAAACAGTGTACATAAAGGAGTGTACATAAAGGAGTAATGTTATACAATAAGTACAATATGTATAAGAGAATATAAATATAAGTAAATAAATATAAATATAGACTACATCTTACAGCTGTTTCGGCCATGCAGATAAGTATGTCTCATTTTACTTATATTAGCCATTTATGGTAGGTCAATATGGAGGTCTAAATGAGACATTTACAAAAATATCCTAAGGCCTCTTCGGAGATTATGTGATACAAATCAGATTACATAACACTTATAGGTGTGGGTACATACCATAATAAAAAATATACATATACATATGAGTGCATATACTCATACTCCTATACATATAAATATACATATACATAATGATATAAATAAATTAAATCAATAAACATACATATGTTCCACATTCAAGTTACAGTTTATCAACTTAATATTGTGATAATACAATGTAGAAAAACATACACATATTAATACCTAAAATGCAGATATACAGAGTCAAGGTTACTTTCTATTAGTCTTATTATTTCCAAAATGTCATTAATGTTAGCATCATTATCATTGTCATTACCACTAATGCTACCAATATCATCATTCATATTATTATAATAACGCTAATACTAGAAAAACAATACATAGATTCCATTATTAGCAATATAGTCACAATAGTACTACAATACCATGCAAGTGTTAAATATCTGCATATACATACGAAAATATGAAATAAAAGCATTCTGTTTACACGACATTAAGATCCACAGGTGCACATATATACGTCCGAGTTCAAATTTATAATTTCATTGTGACACAAATACACTATATATATATATATATATATATATATATATTATATATATATATATATATATATATATTATATATAGTTACTCCAAACATGAACAAAGAGAAAACACAAGAACGCGAGGAGTGGAACAAGTATAGTGTTATTGGACGCTCGGGCAGGAAAGAAAGAAAGAAGGAGAATTTAACGTTTCGAGCGGAGCTCTTCGTCAGAAACATAGAAGAAGGAAAGGGCCAAGGAAGAGAAGACAGAGAACGAAATTGCCAACGATACACACACGGTCACATGCATATATATATATATATACCAATTAAGGACTGAAACACGAAAAGTGGACAGTCAACATGCTAGATATAGAGTCAAATCGCCATCCCCACAAAAGATTATGTTCTCAGATCAAACTCAACACAAAACCATAGCAATAGACAAGTGAAAAAATATACGAAATAAAATAATTACCCAGGTACTAAATTAGTTTCAGCTGTTATTTTCCGCAAGGAAAACTGCAGCCATCATCAGCATGGTCCGTTATAAATGTAATTTGATGGACTAGATGCAAACACGATACCGAAATATCGCGTGCATGGCTCAGCCTAACATTAGAAATATCTTTCAAATGCCTCTACTTTGCCGCGTTGGAACCCGAGAAAATTAGCCTGCAGCTAATACTTAGCAGCAGTTAATTTATCGGTTAGAGAACATATTATTTATATAAAATTAATTAAGGGTAGAAATTGATATTTATCAATTAATCCAGTGGTCTAGCATATTAAAAAAGAATCCGAAGATTAAAATATTTATATATACCAATTAAGGACTGACACGAAAAGTGGACAGTCACATGCTAGATATAGACGTCAAATCGCATGCACCACAAAAGATTATGTTCTCAGATCAAACTCAACACAAAAACATCGCAATAGACAAGTGAAAAAATATACGAAATAAAATAACCGATAAATTAACTGTGCTAAGTATTAGCTGCAGGCTAATTTTCTCGGGTTCCAACGCGCCAAAGTAGAGGCATTTGAAAGAATATTCTAATGTAATAGGCTGAGCTCCATGCACGCGATATTTCGCGTATCGTGTTTGCATCTAGTCCATCAAATTACATTTATAACGGACCATGCTGATGATGGCTGCAGTTTTCCTTGCGGAAAATACAGCTGAAACTAATTTAGTACATGGGTAATTATTTTATTTCGTATATTTTTCACTTGTCTATTGCTATGGTTTTGTGTGAGTTTGATCTGAGAACATAATCTTTTGTGGTGAATGGCGTTGACGTCTATATCTAGCATGTTGACTGTCCACTTTTCGTGTTCAGTCCTTAATTGGTATATATAAATATTTAATCTCGGATTCTTTTAATATGCTAGACCACTGGTCTTAATTGATAAATATCAATTTTACCCTTAATTAATTTTATATATATATATATGTATGTATGTATAAGTGTATACGAAATGCATGTGTGTGCGTGCATGTGTGGGTGTGCGTGCGTGTGTGCGTGTATATAGATAGATGGATGGATGGATGTGTCAAGTTACCTGTGAGGTCTCTCATGAATGTTACAGGTTACATGGAATCCAGTACAACCTGTTGTATGGTCGGGTCTTCGGCGACTAAACCAGTAACAACATTAGGGTTACCTGGTGCAGAGGGTCGCTAGAAATCTAGCCGGACTAAAAGCAACGCCTGTCACAAGGACGGATGAACGTAATGTTGGGTCAACGACTATCTAGCAATAGCACAAGCCTTCAGAAACCCTGGGTCGATGTCCGACCTGCTTTTGTTGAAGCATGCCTTAGAGAAAGGTCACTCTGATCTAAAACCACATATGCAGGGAATGGCATTGAACATTTTGGGAATATTTTACTTGCACTTGAGATTCACGGCGTTCCCACATTCATGTGCTTACAACCCATATTGGCACCGGTTATCTTGCCTTAACTTGTGTCTGGATCAAGTCAATAAGCTGAAGAGGATCTTAGAGTTGCTGTGCAAACCTTATTGGGTCTAAAATTTTAGGTTTTCCAATTGCTGGTCAGGCGACTTTCAGATGCCCGGTTGATTTGGAGGGCGCGACGGCAAGCATGAAGCCCGCAGCTGCAGTAACCTCATGCACGGTCACTGCTGCTACTGTCATCATAATCATGTATGTATGTATGTATGTATGTATGTATGTATGTATGTATGTATGTATGTATGTATGTATGTAAGTATGTATGTATGTATGTATGTATGTATGTATGTATGTATGTACGTAAGTATGTATGTATGTAAGTACGTATGTAAGTATGTGTGTATGTATGTATGTATGTATGTATGTATGTATGCATGTATGAGTGCATGTATGCATGCATGCATGTGTGCATAGCAGGTGGAAAAGGATTGTGCGCGAGGGAACAGCTACTTTTGAGAAATCTCGAGTTGCGCATGAGAATGTAAGGAGGGATGTCAGGAAGGGCATCGCTGTTACACTTCCAGATGGGAAGAGTACTTCCTATGATGCTGACATGCAGTGTCTGTGCAAGACCCTGCCTCAGTAAAGCTGGACTCAAGAGTCATCTTCGTAGTCATAAAGCGAGACAGATGAGTGACAACCTGGCCACTGGTGGTGGTGTTACACACCATAGTAATCCTATCTGCCAGGTATGTAGAAGGGAGGACTTAAACGACATGCAAAGGTACACGAAGCCCAGTTACAACTACAGCCGGCTATTGCCGGTAAAGGTATTAATTGCCAATTCTGTACAAGACATTGTAGATCTTTAGCTGGGCTAAAAAGTCGCATTCGATCACAGCACCAATAACAGTTAAGCTTCGTGTAATGGCCATACTCGATAACGAGGGGGCAGCCATCATGTAAACTCGCCACACTTTATATACATGCAGATATGGATATCTAGTTGAGCTGGAAGATATTGGTAGAAAGACGTATATTACAGAGAAAGACTATTATGTAGAGGTACAAAGGCGAATGGAGTTTGCTACTTTGAAGCGTTCACTCAATAAGCGAGACCCAAGTGCAGTGTCTACCGAAACAGAAACCCAGCAGCTATTGAAGTGCAATGCGTTTGGACGATTACTTCTCTCCAGAGCTGGATTTGTCTGGCATCTAAAGTCACATGAACCAGGGAGAAACCGAGATGCTTGTGAGATGGTTCAACTACTACGGGGACTGCTGTACGTTTGTACTGAAAAGAAAATTGAGTGTCACGTCAGTGAACGCTCCTTCAGAACGAAAGCTGGGCGGAAAAGCTATCTGCGTTCAGATGATGAAACAGCACTCTGCTGACCAGAAGTTCCAGTCAGTATGTATGTATGTATGTATGTATGTATGTATGTATGTATGTATGTATGTATGTATGTATGTATGTATGTATGTGTGTGTATGTATGTATGTATGTATGTATGTATGTATGTATGCATGCATGCATGTATGTATGTATGTATACATGTATGTATGTATGCATGCATGCATGTATGTATGTATGTATGCATGCATGCATGCATGTATGTATGTATGTATGCATGCATGCATGCATGTATGTATGTATGTATGTATGTATGTATGTATGTATGCATGCATGCATGTATCTATGTATGTATGTATGTATGTATGTTTGTATGTATGTATATTCAAATTACGATGAACGTAAACAACGCTTTAGAAGCGTTGAGATGCCTTAGAAAGTTAAAGAAGTGATTTTAAATTCTCAAACGCGGGATAATGCTAACAATATAGCCTGAACAGGATAAGCTACCTCTATTTTGCAGAAAAAAGTGTTGGCGGCCGGCTATGAGACTCGAACTCACACCTCCGTGATAAAGAATTTGGTACCATTTGAGATGTAAATATCACAGAAACTACATAGTCAAAGCAAATGAAACTAAACAGGCTTAATGTTGAGGAACCTAAGAGTTATTCCTCAAAATTTGAATGAGAAATTCAAAGGTAGGCGCAGGAGTGGCTGTGTGGTAAGTAGCTTTCTTACCAACCACATGGTTCCGGGTTCAGTCCCATTGCGTGGCACCTTGGGCAAGTGTCTTCTGCTATAGTCTCAGGCCGACCAATGCCTTGTGAGTGGATTTGGTAGATGGAAACTGAGAGAAGCCCGTCGTATATATGTATATATATATATATAAGTGTGTGTATGTTTGTGTGTCTGTGTTTGTACCCCCTAGCATTGCTTGACAACTGATGCTGGTGTGTTTACGTCCCCGTCACTTAGCGGTTCGGCAAAAGAGACCGAAAGAATAAGTACTGGGCTTACAAAGAATAAGTCCTGGGGTCGATTTGCTCGACTAAAGGCGGCGCTCCAGCATGGCCACAGTCAAATGACTGAAACAAGTAAAGAGAGGTATGCGGATTCCATGGGCGATTTCACAAATGTTCGATATGCGCACCGCCTGAGAGACGGCTGAGAGTCGGTAGCCCAGCTCCTCCCAAACACGCTGCAGCATGCCTTGGGTAACAGTATCCACTGCGGTAGTGATTCCCTGTCCGAGTTCCTCTAGGTTTGCAGGAAAAGGGAGAACATAGACCAGGCCTTTCACATAACCCCAGACAAAAAAAAATCGCAAGGCGTCAGGTCAGGTGAACATGGCAGCCATTTCAACAGCACATTGTCTTCATCCCCAGCACGCTCGATCCATCTCCCTTGCAGACTGTCACTGAGTTAAGCACACACAGTGAGCTTCCAGTGAGATGGAGCCCCATCCTGTTAAGAAATTAAGTCTTCATGTTCATTTGCAATGAGCTCGTCCATTAACCAGTTCTGAAGCATTTGCAGATAAACATCGCCGGTCATATTTCCCTCAAAGAAAATCGAGCCTTCCTCTTTGAATTTTTTGTGTCCTACCCAAATCTGCATTGCCGTTGGTGACTTTTTAGAGAACTCTTTCACAAATGGACACTACTCAGTCTTGTTTGACTGTGTTCGAGCATACTCCAACACACAAAACGCCTTTTCTCTTCCAGTGAATGCCATTTCTATACCTGAAAAGATAAACATATCAAATATTAAACATAAAATTTTGACCCGTTTCTACACATTCTGTTAAAATTTGAAGTCATTTGAACAAGAACTGGCAAAGTTATTAGCTATTGCGAAATGATATCCAATTTTTTTGAACACCCATATATATATATTATATATATATATATATATATATATATATATATATTATATATATATATATATATATACTCCACTAGAATGGACGAAAGCGCTAATATATGATATATATTGATATATGATGTATAAAAACCATGTAATATATAAATAAATATCTGTAAATATAAAACCATCCGAATCTCTGAGTACCTCATTCCTTCTAATATTTTTTGCGCTTGACAACTATTTTCAGAAACTGTATGTTTTTTTTTTCTCTCACTTCTACACTTGGCTTCAATCACCTGCCGTGGCGTCGGTACCTGGAATGTATCGCACAACCATTCCATGGGCTCCTCCAACTTCTTTGGTTCGCTTTCCACAAATCTCTTTTTCAGTTGGTTCCTGTGTCTCTTTTATATGCCCTTTCTACTTTTTACCCAATACATCCTTTTACCTATGTATTTGGTAATTACACCATCTTCCCAACTCTGCTTTCCATTCTTGTATCCCATGATATATACTTTTTCACCAACTTCTAAGAATCTTGGTATGTCTTCCCTGGCACTTTTTATTTTCTTGCCAGGTAGCAGTTTAACAAAGGCTGATTTTACTTTCCTTGCAAACATCAGCTGGTGCATTCGGATTTCATGTCACACGGTACACTCTTAAAAATTGTTGTAGAGCTACCTCATCCGTGACTTATTCCACTTTCTTAGGGCTCTCTTGAAAGTATCGACAAAGCGTTCTACCTGTCCGTTAGTCCTGCAATCATTTGGCGACGTAGTTATATCTTCTACCACGAACGTTTGAAAAAAATTTATAAAATTCGCTAGACACAAATTGCGTTCCATTGTCAGACACTATCTTATCTGGGATGTCAAATCTTGCAAACAATTCGTGTAAAAAATTTATCACAGTTGAGGAGGTTGGTTTTTTTACACTTGCGAATTTCAGGCCATTTCGAAAAAACTATCAACTACCCCTAAATAGTAAGAACCATTCCGTGATAGTCTCGACCACGGAACATCTACTTTTGAACAATATCTACTTTTTATTGTGAGTAATTTTTCATTTCGTTTTGGCTTACATCCAGGTGTTCCACTCTGTTTTACTGC
>NW_021836973.1:0-5000 GCF_006345805.1 Octopus sinensis | reverse complement strand
TAATTTAAATTTTAAATTTTATATTTTATATATATATTATAATTATATTAATTATATTCATTTTTTGTTTTTTGGTTTATGTCTACCACTATTTGAGTTGCCTAATAGTGGTTTTATCTCTAATTTAATTATATATATGTTGTATATATATATATATATATATATCTATATATATATATATATATATATTATATATATATATATATATATATAATATATATTATATATATATATATATATATATATATATATATTATATATATATATGGACAGTCCTAATAATTCTTTCTACTATAGGCACAAGTTTTGAAATTTTGGTGAGGGCGATAATCGATTACGTTGACTTCAGTACTCTACTGGTACTTTATTTACTCGACTCCGAAAGGATGAAAGGCACAGTCGACCCGACAGAATTTGAACTCAGAACGTACGAACGGTGGATAGTCTTAATAATAACGCGACAAGTGTGTTCCCTGTTCCTTAGCTCTAGGTTGACCCACATCCAGCAGACCCTTGGTCAAGAGGTCTCCCGGGTGTTGGGCATCCATCTTGTATTCAGTTGTAGTGTACCTAGGATCACAATGTTACGGGTATCCGCTTTTGAAGCCAAAACGGTAACGCTAACATTTTAAATCTGGCTGCTATTTCTAGCACCTACTCTTGTAACCAAGAATATACGATTTATGTTTCTCTGTTGTTGTTGCTGTTGGTTGTGCTTCGTCCAAACAGACTAACGAGTGAAAGTGACCCGGCCATGACCAACCTACCTGGTATTTTTTTTTTTTTAGACACAGTACATTTAGACATAAATCATGCAATGTCCTTTATTTTTCTAAGACGTAGAATATATGAGAGGGGTTTGATTGCTATTTCTAGCACTGGTCATACGCAATACATCGTCCAAAACTTGATTGTCTTCAATACATCGCGAAAGCGCACGCACGTATATACACACACGCACCTACACACACACACACACACACACACACACACAGAGGCATACACATACACATTCACACACACGCACACATGCACAGATATACATACACACACTTGTGCATATTTAACACGTACACAACACAAATACATAATACATCTATATACATACATACGTACATATTTATACATACATACATACACAAAGTTATATATATGCATAGATGCATCATACATACTGCCATAATAAGCAATTTTATTATATACATACAAATGTGTGTGTGTGCATATGTGTGTATATATATATATGTGTGTGTGTTTTGTGTGTGTGTGTACACATGTGCTTGTATGTGTGCATTTGTATAAATATATGCGTGTATACACACACAGACATATGCACACAAAATCTTAACCTATTGATGGAAAGATAATTGCATTGCTGCAGCATGGCCGCAGTGGTGCTGGCGAAGACAAACAAGAAGACACACGAGTATAATTGTTTGACAAACACATAAACTTATTCCTGGAGTGTTTACACACACATGCACACACACGTTCATGCACATTCATGCACACGCACACACACACATGCACGCATATGCATATATACACACACACACACACAAATTATATAATGCGCATGATATCGGTAAATGTTCGTGAGGGTATTGACATGAGCATTGCTCCTCTCACAAAACGGCCGGTGCCTCTCACTCGTGTATATGTATATATATAAATGAGTGTGTATGTGTGTGTGTGTGTATCTACATGTATATATATGTATGTATGACTATAAACGTATATCTATCTGAATATATATATATATATATTTATACACACACAACATGTATATTATATATATATATATATATATATATATATATATATATATTAATATATATATATATATATATATATGAGAAACTCAGAGTAACAGATTTTGTTGAATTTTTGCTGCTTAAAATAAAGTATTATATATATATTATATATATATATATATATATATATATATATAGAGATAGATATAGATATAGATATAGATATAGATATAGATATAGATATATAATATAGATATATATATATATATATATATATACACACACACTATATATATATATATATATATATATATATATATATTATATTACTTCTACACACACATATCTATACATTCATATAAATATGCACGTGTGCATATGTGTGTGTGTACGTATGTGTAATGATTATCTCATAGGTATACACACAAAACACACACACACACACACACACACACACTCACACACACACTCACACACACACTCTCATACACACACACACACACACACATACACGCGCGCGCGCGCGCTGCAGTGCACTTGTGCACTTCCTCAAGGTATCCGCTTCCCATTGTACCGTTTTCAACAAAGCTTCTCTCTACTAACCCAAAAACTGGCCAATCGGAGGCCGGCTTTTTCTCTTATTGAACAAGTCGAAATTTGAAAAACATTAAAATCATCATCATCATCATCATCATCATCGTCATAATCGTCATCGTCATCATCATCATCGTCATCATCATCATCGTCATCATCATCGTCGTCGTCGTCACCATCATCATCATCATCATTATCAACATTATTAGCAGCAGCAGCAGTGTGTTAGTTGCCAGGCACTTTTACTAGTTAAGTATAACTACTACATATTACTATTATAACAACAGCAAGTGGAGGCGCAATGGCCCAATGGTTAGGGCAGCGGACTCGCGGTCGGAGGATCGCGGTTTCGATTCCAAGACCGGGCGTTGTGTGTGTCTATTGAGCGAAAACACCTAAAAGCTCCACGAGGCTCCGGCAGGGGATGGTGGTGACCCCTGTTGTACTCTTTCACCCCAACTTTCTCTCACTTTTTCTTCCTGTTTCTTGTCCCCGACTTCCTACGCAACCGCTGGGCCTGGATGCACATTCATCCATCCGTCGATGCTCTCGGTGTCGGGGGTTGACCTGCTTTCTCTTCTGCGGGTCTTACGAATAGCAAAGGACCACGTTTCGGACTTCTCCCACTGCAGGGACGAAACCGCTTCGCTCAACAACAACAACAACAGCAACAGTGATAATTACAACAGTCACGTAAACAAAATCCACAGCAACTGTTGCACGAAAGAAACTGGCGGGTGAGGTGGTACTCTAAATGGTCGATCGACGAGGTAGAAATAGCAACTATGTCCTCCGCAAATCAGTCTCTGTGTTATGGTCTTCAACATAAAGGGCACTAGATTATGTAAGTCGTATATAGAGTAAGCCTGAAGAAAAGAAAATTGGAACACTGTTGATTACAGGTCACCTGGATAGCAATGGACCAAGGTTAAATAACAACAACAATTAATGCACAGACAAATAGCACGAACGAAAAAGAACGATAAAAAAAGCGACCACAACAACCAAAACAATGGAACTTATAAAAACATCTTAATGGATGACAAATATTGCCAACCGTAGCATGACTACTACTACTACTACTATTTAGGCCGGTACACATTCGGGATTCAGGTGGGTCGGTGGGCCTGGCTCTACGGTTTTTCAAAGGTCCTTCTTCCCGCCCTTGTCCTTACCCCCGGTTAGAAGAAAAGGGAGGGTATTTTGGTAAAAAAAAGTCCGAGTTCTTTTATTAGGTTCGTTACACACACACACACACACACAAACACACACACACAAATACATACATACACATATGTTCTTAAACAAGAATGTTGTTGTCAGTGACTTCGAAGTTTCGGCCAGCTAAGCATTAGAGTTAGTCTTGTCTTTATACAGTCTCTGTTGAGTTAAAAATCATCTTTGGGTGTGTGAGTTTGAGTGGGGTGGCAACTAGATTTTTATGGTAGGTTGTCATGCATGTATACACATATATACATATATACAATACATACACACTGACTAGAAGTACGAGTATAGCCATCCACTACATGTACACGTATACACCTGTGACCGCATTACGTACTTATACCTGTAAATCATTCATAGATTATATTTAGCACTACTTTCTAAAATACTCACTGGTCACTGTCAATTGAAATGGGGGCCTGCATTGCAGAGCTGGGTTGAGCCTACATTCGGTCGAAGCAGTGACGCTGGGCGGTGGGGGGGGGGACCCGCTGGAGTAAATTTTCAGAAAAGCCTTCACAAGATCCTTGATTACTCTATCGCATCAAAGGGGTCAAAAGTGGTCCCGATTAGTTTATAGTTTTCGGATCTCAGAATGTAAAAAACCCGAAAGAAAGGAACCCAAAGCAGTTTTTTTCTGGCACTGTATCGATTCTAGCGATACACGACGACAACCACCACCACCACCACCTTCAATAACAGCCAGGCAGACGACAACAACAATAAGAATGATTATGACGTCGACAGTGATTATGGGGATGATGATGATGATGATGATGATGACGACGACGACGACGACGACGACGACGACGACGTTGATGATGATGATGATGATGATAGCGGTGGTGATGATGTTGTGGTTGATGATGATGATGATGATGATGACGACGACGACGACGATGATGATGATGATGATGATGATGATGATGATGATGATGTTGTTGATGATGATGATGATGTTGATGATGATAATGACGACGACGATGATGATGATGTTGACGACGATGTTTTCTAACCTCGGTGAAGGTAGAGAACAGACTGAGTACACAGTAATCTGTGCGATTGCATTTAAATCGTTATTTTATGTGTCAAGCAACATAAAAGAGAGAACCTGGAATGGGTCCCCACCCGGATAATAGTAACCAGGGAAGAGAGGGAAGAGGGGGACACGCGTGGGTCAATAAGGGAGACTGTGTCAGAATTTGAAATGAGGCGGGGCAGGAAGAGAAGAATGAAGAAAGAGAATGAAGAAGAAGAAGAAGAAGAAGAAGAAGAAGAAGAGGAGAAGAAGAAGATAAGAAGAAGAAGAGGCAGAAGAAGAAAACGAGAAGAAGAAGAGGAAGAAGAATGAAGAACACAATGGAGAATGAAGAAGAAGAAGAAGAAGAAGAAGAAGAAGAAGATGGAAGAAGAAGAAAGAAGTGA
>NW_021836972.1:10000-22151 GCF_006345805.1 Octopus sinensis | reverse complement strand
CAGGACCACTTGATTCGAACATGTAGATGATTTCAATCTCATATAGAAGCAGTTATTGAAGCTGAAGGTGGCTTTATTGAATAACATTATAGAAAAGAGGTTTATTTTTATCCTCATAGCATTTTTTGATGAATAAAGTTATTATCTGTTATAATATATCTCCTTCTTTTTTTTTTATAAAAATAAATATCATTGTCTGAAATATATTACACCCCCGTATATAAATATAATATATATATATATATATATATATATATATATATCAACAACATAATTAATTTGTTGTGAATTTATTAATAGTCTCTGACTATTTCCTTTTCTCACTAGACCGCTGGTGGCAAAATAATTTCTGCTGAATTTTTTGCTACCTATATTGATTAATAAATAAATAAATATATATATATATATATATATATCTATATTATATATATATATATATATATATATATATATATATATATATATATATATATATATATATATTATATATATATATATTATATATATATATATATACTATATATATATATATATCATCTTTAACGTCCGTTTTCCATACTGGCATTGGTTGGACAGTTTGAGAGATGTGTGTTGTGCGTTGTGTGTGTTTGTGTGTGTATACATGCATACATATTAATACATATACATAAATCCATATATATATATATTATGCATATACGCACAAACATACGCACACATACATATATGCATATACATTAAAACTTTGATGAATTTGGAGATATAGAGGAGCTATTTTTTTAATTTACATACATGTGTATAGTATAGTATACGTGCTTATGTGTGTATATATATATATATATATATATATATATATAAATATATGTACGTATGCATATAATTATATATAAATATACATATACACATTATATGCACTTATATTAAGAAAGATAAAAAATAAAGTTAAAACAAAATTGAAATATATAAGCAAAAATGTAAATACGCACACGCATGAACACTAACAGATCTTTCTGTGCTTGTACTATTGTGCCAACAATAGAAATTATCACTCATCATCTAATACTACTACTACTACTACTACGACTACTATACTACTACTACTATAACTACTACTACTACTAATAATAATAATAATAATAATAATAATAATAATATAATAATAAAATAACAATAATAATAACAATAATAATAATAGTAATAAAAGTAATAATAATAATAATAATAATAATAATAATAATAATAACAATAATAATAATAATAAGATTAATAATACAGGCAGTCGGGTTCCCCGAATTTTATCTTTTGCATTTAACATTTTAACCTGTTAACGGGTCTGAAATTGAACTCAGAAGCGTAGAGCCCTTTTCTCTTGACCCCAATCTCTATAATGTACAATCAGTTTGGACCATTTTCAAGAGTTCTCTTTTTTTTCTTCTTCTTCCTATTCATTCTTTAACGTTTTCGTTTTCAATCGTTTCCCATTTGTGGATCAATATCATATTTTGAATTCTATTTGCAACGTAAGTCGTTGTTCTGTTTTATTCGTTTATTTACTTTTTATAAAGATTTCCTATTCTTCAGCAGGGAGGGAGGGGCTCTGTTAAGGGTGAGGGTTGAGGTGATTTGATTGTGTAGCCAGATGTTATCTCTCCGTATCGTTTAGGAGGGATTTGATTTTGGTTTCTGTTGTGTTTTTGTTTCCTCTTTTACTCACTGTTTTCCATTCTTTCAATCCTTTCATTGCTAGTATTATCATGAAGGCGGCGAGCTGGCAGAAACATTAGCACGCCGGGCGAAATGCGTAGCCGTATTTCGTCTGCCGCTACGTTCTGAGTTCAAATTCCGCCGAGGTCGACTTTGCCTTTCATCCTTTCGGAGTCGATTAAATAAGTACCAGCTACGCACTGGTGTCGATATAATCGACTTAATCCGTTTGTCTGTCCTTGTTTGTCCTCTCTGTGTTTAGCCCCTTGTGGGTAGTAAAGAAATAGAAATAGGTATATCGTCTGCCGCTACGTTCTGAGTTCAAATTCCGCCGAGGTCGACTTTGCCTTTCATCCTTTCGGGGTCGATTAAATAAGTACCAGTTACGCACTGCTGTCGATGTAATCGACTTAATCCCTTTGTCTGTCCTTGTTTGTCCCCTCTGTGTTTAGCCCCTTTTGGGAAATAAAGAAAGAATTTTTTGCTTAGCGGCATTTCTTCCGTCTTTACTTCCTGAGTTCAAATTCCGCTGCTTTTCATCCCTTGACTATCGATAAAATAAGTACCTGTCGAGTACTAGGGTCGAAGTAAGCGACTTACCCCATCCTCAGACACTGCTGACCTTGTGCCAAAAATTGAAACCATTTTATTATCAGTGAGGATGGTGGACTGCCAGAATTGTTTGCACCCCAGACAAAATGCTTAACGGTGTTTATTAAGTCTTCGCGATCTAAGTTCGAATCCTACCAAGGTCTGCTTTGCTTTTATCCTTTCAGGGTCAATAAATTGAGTACCAAGGACTGATGTAATCGACAAAATTCCCTCTCACCAAAATTTCAGGCTAAAATTTAGAAAGGATTTTATGGATAATCTCCAGAGGTTAGACATCATCTTAGAGGATGCAGAGGGACTAGCACGGGTCTACCAGCGATGGGAAGATTGATGGTCCTGGTCGGCTCTACACACGATGACACTGCTGGGGCCACCAACCTAGGGTGACCACAGAGCATAAAGCAAGCAATTATTAGGATCATCATTCTTCCTTGCTTCTGAGTTCAAATTCCGTCCAAATTAATATTGGCTTTCATTTCTCTGGGATTCCATTCTAGAAATTTGAAGACTTTTGCAAAAAATAAGCCACAAAATTAAATTTGCATATTCTTATTATTACGAATGTTACCAAGGCGGCGAGCTGGCGGCTTCAGTAGCGCACCAGACAAAACACTTAGCGGCATTTCGTCCGTCTTTGCAACCTGAGTTCAAATTTCGCCAAGGTTGGTTTTGCCTTTAATCTTTTTGAGGTCGATAAGTTCCTGAAGTCAATGTAATCGTCTTAGCCCCTCTCACGAAATTACCGGCCTTGTGCCAAAATTTGAAGTGATAATTATGTTTTCAGTTATGTCGGTATCCTCATTTATTTGTTTAGTCTTACTTAGTTGGACTTTTCCCTTTCTGCCATGTGGCTCCATCTCTCTTTTCTCTATCCTGATACCTTTTCCTCGTCATACCTACACTACCAATCCTTTTCCTCTCTTTTCTCTCCCTCCCCCTCTCTCTCTCACTTTCTATAGATATTCCATCTCTCCTGACTACATCTGCTCCTCATCTAGTAGGCAGCTTAAATTGCCCGACCATATAGAAAGAGCGAATTCCATTCGTTAGTTCGTAATTTCATGTTTTAACTGAGGAAGATTTCGCATAAGAGATGGGATTCCCCTTTCATCTGTAGAGCAATTACCTGAAAACTACGTATCAAATGCATTGGACATATCATTATTTAGTTTGGCTTCGTTATTATACATTATACAAGTTTATACCATTAGTAGCTATCCATTCTGAACTCTCTCCACAAGGATAATATCGCAAGGATTTGGAGTAGTTTGTTCTATTCGACTCGAGCCTGAAGTTCTGGAACCATGCATAGATTCGAAGCAGTAATATGTGTGTGCGTGTGTGTATGTATATATATATGTGTGTGTATATTATATATATATATGTATATATATATGTATATATATATGTGTGTGTGTGTAGATATATACACACACACACACACACACACAAACACATATACATATATATATATATATATATAGTTAGAAGGAAAATGGGATTAAAAAAATCCTGGAAGATATCAATAAAGCACTCAGTATTAAAAGAATTTGGTTATAAATGTTCTACAATCAGATATCAGTAAATGTAAGTAGAATACATACCCCAGGTTAATCCTGGGGTATGTATTAACATGACAGGTAATTCCAAATGTCCTTTTGCAGAATTTCGAGCAATTCAGAGTATTTAACAAAATTAATAAATAAATAAAAATGTACAGAGAAAATTATATCTTTATTATGGATCTCACCTTATAAAGCCGACGATTGTTTTTTATTGCATTATATATATATTATATATATTATATATATATATATTGAATATATTCTGTGAGAATATTATATACTGGATTTAGAATTAGTGCTCTTTATATAAAGTGTCAAAAATATTTACACTGTAAGGTATTTTAGATATTCAATATGAGCGATTATACATATTATATTTTGAAATAATAGCATGAAATTTAATATCAAAAATTTTTTTTTGATATATGTGTTTAAAGTAGTATTGTATTACAAATATATGTAAATATAGGAAAGTCTAAAAGTTTGGTAATTAATGCCTCTTACGATCGTTTCGCGAAAGTTTTGTCATTATAATGGAATCCATTATTGATACACATTGATAGACGGTACTTCCGCTCGTCAGAGATGGAGAAGGTAAAGTTTGTATAATATATCGAATGTTATTTTAAAAGTCTGAAAATATATATGAAAAGGTATTTTCGAAAAATAAATCAAAATGAAATTTACTGGTTGTGATTCAGGCATATATATATATATATTATATATGCCTGAATCAAAACCAGTAAATTTTCATTTTGATTTATTTTTCGAAAATACCTTTTCATATATATTTTCAGACTTATATAGCGCCGCACACACATGTACATATGCATAAATATACATATAGAAAATATCATTAATATTAATATCCTCGAAAATATATGTTAATACATCATCAAGGCTATTCAAAATTAGCGAATTTCCAACCGAACATCTGAAAACTTGCCAGTTTATAATCGCGAGCAAAAAGAACGTTTAAATCGAATTCAACCTAAAACATTGCTTCATTCAACTAATAGTAATATCGGTGGATAACGAAAATGTTTTATGAAAATAAAATAAAATAAATATAAATGTATGTATTCTTTTCCTTTTATTTTTCTTTTACGCGTTTCAGTTATTTGACTGCAGCCATTCTGGAGCACCACCTTCAGTCGAACAAATCGACCCCAGGACTTATTGTTTGTAAGCTTAGTATTTACTCTATCGGTCTCTTTTGCTGAGCCGTTAGATTTCGGGGACATAAATACACCAACGTCGCTTGTCAAGAAGCGATGGTGGGGATACAAACACAGACACAAAGACACACAAAAATGTATATACATATATATATATATATATATATATATATATGCACGACGGGCTTTTTTCAGTTTCCACCGGTCAAATCCATTCACAAGTCTTTAGTCGGCCCGAAGCTGTAGTAGAAGACACTTGCCCAAGGTGCACGCATTGGGATTGAACCTGGAACCATAAGGTTGGGAAGCCTATCATTATTCAGTTTAATTTCAAGATTTCTTGCCAACAGAGAGAGAGAGAGAGAGAGAGAGAGAGAGAGAGAGAGAGAGAGAGAGAGCCGGTTTCTAACTTAGAGCCAAGGCTCCTTCATTGGAATTTCAACATCATCATGGTATGATTTTGTGTACATATGTATGTATGTATGTATGTATGTATGTATGTATGTATGTATGTATGTTATTATTCAGTTTATTTCAAGATTTCTTGCCAAAGGAGAAAGAACCGGTTTCTAACCTAGATTCAAGGTTCTTCATTGGACTTTCAGCATCAACAACAGGGTATGTTTGTGTGTATGTATGTATGTATGTATGTATGTATGTATGTATGTATGTATGTATATGTATGTACGTATTTATGTATGTATGTATGTATATATGTATGTATGTATGTATGTATGTGCAGATTTGTATGTTTTATGTATGTATTCTCATGCATATAGTGACGTATCTATACATGCTAAAATATATTTAAATGATAAACTTCTGCAAAGTTTTAGAGATCTTTTACAGTTCCAGTTTCTCTTTTCTGGTTTTGAGAAGCCTAATTTCTCAACATTGGTATTTAGGCAGTGTGTTACATATCCCATGGCCCCAATAATTACAGGCATAAACCTGAACTCGTAATCTGGATACAGTAACAGCAAATTTCTCAATAGTTCAGCATAGGTTTTCTGTTTTTCTCTGATCTTCAGCTTTATGTTAATAACTGCTGGGCAGCTAATTTACACAACTGTGCATAGTTTCTCTTCTCTGTCCAAAACCATTATATCAGGTCTGTTGTGCTTACATTTTATTGAGGTCTTCACAGGTACACTGCACCAGTACTCCTTTTTATTATGAGTGACTATGGCTTCTACCATATTGCGGGTTCTTATTTCTTTATCCTTGTGATTATCCTTTTGACGGATTTCATTATAGAGTGTCCTAGCTTTAACATCATGTCTCATCGGTAGATAATACTGTGATGACATTTTCGGACAACAGCTTATGACGTGGGTGATATCTTCAGTGTGTACTACACAAAGTCTGCATCGGTTGTCACATTTTACTGCTTTTCCTGCATCTCTATCCCTTTTGTGCATCAGGTATTTGGTTGATATTTCCTGTTACTGGATTGCGAACGCATAACTTTCAAAGTGGGAGGTAGTAATCCGGCTATTCGTCCATGATAGACTGCTTTGATGATCGATGTTACTATCACCACGGAGCGTTCTAGTAACATATCCATGCATAGTCTTCTGCTCAAATAGGTTCATCCTTTCATCTAATGATTCATTGTGGTAGAATCGTGCGACTTCTTTGGGTATGTTTCTAGATTATCAGACAGTGTTGCTCAAGAAACTGTCTTCCAAGTCGTATGATGTTAACAGCCTCATGTATGCAAACTTGGTCAAGGGATGCACTTTGATACTTGGTGGTTAATTGATGGTGCCGAAGAGATATGATGCGACATTCAAAGGCATTTTGGATCAATGTTAAACCTCTGCCACATTGTTTTCGTTTTAGGTAGAGGCGGTCTACGTCACTGTTTATGTGGAAATTACGTTTGCTTGTTAGTATTTTTCGAGTTTTCACATCAATGGCTCGGATCTCATCAAGCGTTCAATTAAGCAACCCGAATACTGGCACTGCGAACACATTGTGATCCACTGTTTTATTGAATGCAAAGAGTTCTGAGATCCAAATTTTCTTTATTCGGCTGTAATATTCATTAGTGACACGTGTTTTGTTACAGGTGCCATGGTAAGATATGTTTTCATCCACCCCTAGATACCTGTAACACTGCTCGTCAGATACAGGGGAAACAGTCAATCATTGATGGAGATGTTACTAGTCTGGTTTATAGTTTTCCCCTTTTTCACCATCGTATAACAACATTTATCCTGACCAAACTCCAACCCTACATCCATTGAGAAAATTGTATCTAGGACAAGGCTCTTTGCCATCTCAAGCATATTCTTTGCATAAAGTTTTAAGTCATCCACAAAGTAACGGTGTGTAATTTTGGTATTTATGTTTCCTAGTGAACCAGTGAGATATCCTTTAGACTTCCTTAGCAGGAATGACAAAGGGTATACAGAAAGTAATGAATGTATGTATTTATGTATGTATGTTATGTATGTCTGAAACCCCCTTCGGTCATGACACAGACCATGGGATTGCACCTAGAAAGTTACCCTCCCAGGCACAAGTACGGGCAAGGTTGATTATGGAAGACCAGCAGTCACCCATGCATACCGGTCTCTGAATATATGTATGTATGCATGAATGCAAGTATGTATGTATATATGTAAATATATGTATGTATGTATGTATGTATGTATGTATGTATGTATGTATGTATGTATGTATGTATGTATGTATGTATGTTTGTATGCATGTATGTGTATGTTTAAATACGCGATTGTAATTTATAATATAACGAATAGTTACAACGAAAAGCAAGATTGCGGACAAATATGGTGTAATCTCCTAGGCTTTAGTTGCCGTTATTATTTCACTCTGTGCATTACGTAGTTTCTCGTTGTCTTGTGCACGCACACATCCGCAATACATACATGTGCGCACACATGCACACACACAAGCACACAAGCACACACACACACAAGCACACAAGCACACACACACACACACACACGCACACACACATACACACAAACACACATACAGACAAACACACACACACACACGCACAAATACACATATATACATATAATGAATGAAATGACAAATGTTAGGAATGAATAAAGAATTAATAGATTAGTGAGTATGTCGGAGGACTCAGGCATAAGTAATCGATCGAGAGAGTATCAGAGAGAATGAGAAAAAGAGAGAGAGATAGACAGAGACAGAGAGAAGGAGAGAGAAGAAGAAAAAAAGGAAGCGGAGTGAGAAGAATAGAAAGATACATATAGAAATGGAATCATGTGAATGATACGTAGCGAGAAATATTACAGAGATGATGATGAAATAAAGATCAGAAAATAGAGAAACTGAGAGAGAGAGAGAGAGAGAGAGAGAGAGAGAGAGAGGATGGAAAAAGAGAAAATAAGGGTAGATAGATTGATAGATAGATAGATAGATAGATAGATAGATAGATAGATAGATAGATAGATAGATAGATGGATAGATAGGTAAAACAAGAAAACGATAGAGACGAAGTCAGAAGTGTCATGGCTGTATGTATGTAATTTCACTTCATGAATAAAACATATTGAAAGCAAACAAATATTTTACTTTAATTACATGGTTTAGCTCCGTCTCTATTTTTTTCCTTTTCCTTTCTTTTCTTTTCTTTTGCTTTTTTTTTTTGTCAACAGACAATCTACAACAATTCTTTCTTCAGTAAATTAAAAACATCTTCCTTTTGTGGTTTTACTTCTTTTCTTCGTGGTGCTGATGGAGATGATAATGATTTCATTGTCGACATACGTCTTTCAGTCTATTTTCCTCATCTTTGATACTTTCTTAGTACAATGTTCCGATCGGCAAAATCTCCAATTGTATTCAGAAACTATTTTCTAAGTTGTTTTACGGAGGGAATCTGGAACCTGCAGTATATATTCTACTTACTAGCTTCGTAGTTGTTTTGGAATACCGCACTAATACACACATACATACATGATGGCTGACCCATCGTTATCGAGTATGGCCATTGCACGAAGCTTAACTGTTATTGGTGCTGTGATCGAATGTAACATTTTAGCCCAGCTAAAGATCTACAATGTCTTGTACAGAATTGGCAGCTAAAACCTTTACCGGCAGTAGCGGCTGTAGTTATAACTGGGCTTCATCTACCTTTGCATGTCGTTTAAGTCCTCCTGCCGAATTACACTCTCTTCCACATGCCTGACAGATATGATTAGTATGGTGTGTAACACCATCACCAGTGGCCAGGTTGTCACTCATCTGTCTCGCTTTATGACTACGAAGATGACTTTATACATACATACCTACATACATACATACATACATACATACATACATACATACATACATACATATATACACCTCCTTGGATCTTTTCTTTTCCTATGTTTCTGACGAAGAGCTCCGTTCTAAACGTTAAATGCTCCTTTCTTTCCTTTCCTGTGCGTCCAATAACACTATACTTGTTCCACGCCCTAGCGTTGTTGTGCTTTCTCTTTGTGTTTTCATGTTTGGATAAACTATATATACATACATACGTACATATATACATACATACAATATATTACACTCTAACACAATATGTGTGTGAGGGAATGGGATTGTGTGCATTTACGTACGTAAATTTATGTCAGACAAATGTGAAACAATACATCCCGTAGAGGATATACTTTTTTACTCTTCTACTTGTTTCAGTCATTTGACTGTGGCCATGCTGGAGCACCGCCTTTAGTTGAGGAAACTGACCCCAGGACTTATATTTTTTAAGCCTAGTACTTATTCTATCGGTCACTTTTGCCGAACCGCTAGTTACGGGGACGTAAACTAACCAACATCAGTTGTCAAGCGATGTTGAGGGGACAAAACAGACACACAAACATACACACAAATGCATATATATATATATACATATATACGACGGGCTTCCTTCAGTTTCCGTCTACCAAATCCACTCACAAGGCTTTGGTCGGCCCGAGGCTATAGTAGGAGACACTTGCCCAAGGTGCCACGCAGTGGGACTGAACCCGGAACCATATGGTTCTTAAGCAGGCTACTTACCACACAGCCACTCCTACGCCCTAAATATGGTTATATCTTCAACAGAATTCTGTGATACAACTTGAGTTTATTTATAAACGCACACACGCGCAAGCACACACACACACACACATACACACACACACACGCACACACCACACACACACACACACACCACACACACACACACATAAGAGTGATAATGTACGAGACCCCCATCCATTGTAATATTTATTGTTGCTTGTGTTAAATGCTAAATCGACCTGAGAGAAGAGTATAATTTGAAGGAAATTTGGTTGCTATTTCAAGCTTATCGATAACCACGAAGGGGTTTCTCCAATTTTTGTAGACAGAGAGACAGACAGACAGAACTCTTATCAAGAATATTCAATCCCTATTCGAGACGTTATTGTCTTATATGCTCCTGCCCTTGTTAATAATTTGGGAATAATTTGAGGCAAACCACGCTGTTCTTTCTACCATGTTATTGCCACTGATTAGTTCTAGATCAACCTTGGTTGAATAAGCCTATCATTGTAAAAAAATATTCCGACCGTGACCATCCCATAATTGTTCTACGAGTAGGAAACTAATGATCACACCATTCAACATGTTCTTTTGTATGAAAGCCGATTTGGTTACTAATTCTAGCAGGTCGAGCAACGATGTAGAAAGTCTCCTTAGTGTTGGTGGCGATGTTGGTGGTGTAAACAGTAATATCACGTGATTGAAAATGTCCCAATTCTTGTTGATGTGTGCGTGTCTGTGTGTGTGTGTTGTGTGTGTGTATGTCATTGGCCATTCTTAAAATTCGCTTCGTAAATTGAATTAAATAACGTTTTATCTCCATTACATCTGCACACAAATAAGTAATGTGTAATTGTACAAGCAGTCTACTTATTAACACTGTTCCTTTAGTCATTCATGCTATCCGTCTCTCTGTGCTTATAAGCAGCAAGTAGTAGTAGCAGCAGCAGCAGCAGCAGTAGTAGTAGTAGTTGTAGTAGTAGTAGTAGTAGTAGTAGTAGTAGCAGTAGTAGTAGTCGCAACAGTAATAATTTTAGCAGCAGCAGTAGTTGTAGAGGAGAAGGAACAGTAAGAGCATGGACATCGGTAGTAGTAGTAGTAGTAGTAGCAGCAGCAGCAGCAGCAATATCGTCATCACCACCACCATCATCATCATCATCATCATCGCCGTAGTCATCACTATCACCACCACCATCAGCAACAGCAGCAGCAGCAGCAGTAGCAGTAGTAGTGGTAGTAGTAGTAGTAGTAGTAGTAGTAGTAGTAGTAGTGGTGGTGGTGGTGGTGGTGGTAGTTGCAGTAGTAATAAGTAGTAGTAGTAGTAGTAGTGGTGGTGGTGGTGGTGGTAGTAATAAGTAGTAGTAGTAGTAGTAGTAGTGGGGTGGTGGTGGTGGTGGTAGCAACGGCAGAAATAGTATGATATATTCATTAAGACGTCGTCTTTCCTTATGGTTTTAATCGATGTAATTTGAATCGAGAAACAAACTGAGTAGTTTTATTTATTTATTTATTGTTAGCAAGTGTAGTTAGTTTCGGAAAACTATATATGTATATATATATACATAACAAATGGATGACTGAATAAAAATATAAACAAATAAATAAATACATAAACAAATAAATAAATAAATAAATAAACAACTAGATAGATAATTAGTGTTGGAAATATAATTTCCTTCGTTTGTAGATGCGTTGGCAGTTTCGTAATCATTAGACGAGTGTCGTTTCTACTCTGACACTCGATTCTCGTACTCCTCTTTACGTCGTAACACATTACATGTTGAGGTAAATTAAAGATGAAGTGAGCATTGAATTACTACTGACAGAGTGTGTACTTACATTTTCAACCTCATTTCACTTTATTCTACATCGAAAAATGATAGCTTTTCATGTAAACATTAGCATAAGGCGAAGCGTTAATTTATCGTTTCAGATATATTAGGTGTAAGGTTAAAATATTTTAGTTTTTGGTTATTTTCCCATCAATTGAGGTAATGAAAATAGAAAGATTTTATCTGAGTGTATTTCAGGAGGGTCATTATGTCAATAATAAACACACGC
>NW_021836972.1:0-5000 GCF_006345805.1 Octopus sinensis | reverse complement strand
TTAGACGGCGTTAAAATGCCATAGGTTTACTAACTGAATTCTTATTGCGACGACCCAGCTATATTTGATATAATGCCAGAAGAACGGACTTTCTTAAGGCCCGAGCTTATATAGGGGATGTTCTTCTTTAGAATATAAGTGGAATGAAATGGGATATACTCCGAGGGAATTTTTGGTTTGTTAATATCCTTTCCAACCTATTATAGGCAAGCAGATCGACACATACACTTGAAGAAACAAACACAAACATATGTGCACGCGCTCACATGCTAGCACACCACGCGTAGGTATGCTTATACGTTTATATATATATATGTGTGTGTGTGTGTGTGTGTGTGTGTGTGTATCGATAGATATACACATAAATATACGCAAATATATATACTCAAATATATAAATATATACATATATGTATGTATGTATGTTTGTATGTATGTATGTATGTGTGTGTGTGTGTGTGTGTGGTATGCATGAATACATGTATGTATAGAATTAAGAGTAGAGAAATGTCTAATGTGCGTATCTAGTACAGCCGAGCCGCATATAAGTGAGTGTGTGTGTCGTTATGTGAGCGTGTGCGTACATGTGAGAAAGGGATAGATAGGTAGATAGACAGATAGATAAATAGATAGATAGATACATACATACATACATGCATACATACATACATACATACATACATACACACATAGATACATACATGCATACACACCTATAGAGCTTGATAGATGACGAGAGGAAGAGAGAAAGACAATTTATGTATAAATATGTGTATTTTTGTGTTTATAATTATACGTGATACACACACATATGCTTATGCATGAATGCTTGTATATACTTAAATATACATATTTACATACATGCACACTCACACATATACACAGATATGTATGTATTTATGTGTATATGTTTGTATGTGTTTAAGTGTTTCTAGCAATCACATATTTTTCAATATGTGATTAAATATATATTTCTGTATATTCAATTTCACATTGAGAGAATGGGTCAGACATGTTTTCTGTCGTACATGTATCTGACTAGAAAGTAATTTCAGTGTGAAAAGATTAATAGATCTTAGTTTTAGATACAATTAACCAAACAAATTTATATCGTCCGCATATTGGATGAATCAGCAATCATCCAAAAATAGAGACAATCTTGTCACAACTACTGAAGCCAAGGAAACCATCCGGATGTAATATTGCCTAGAAACATCAAGACTGATGATAACTTCCTGTGAAAATGGAAGCGTTTGAGTTATTGCTTCAATATGATTTGCAATTTGAAAACAAAATGTTGAAGTTTGGTAGATTATTATTATACATGTGAAAACATTTTAAAGCTTTTCTGTGGGTATGTAAATTTAGTCGAGAAGTTTGTTTAGCAATTTCGTAGTCCTCGTTTCGATCTCACGGTGCCGTGGCTATGTGTTCTCGGTCATAGCCTTGGGTCGACAAAATGTCTGTGAGTGAAATATGTTACAAGTCCTCGAATGTGTGTGTACGTGTGTCTGTGTCTATCTGTCTACCTATCTACCTACCTCTCTCTCTCTCTCTCTATCTCCCTCTATCTATCTATCTATCTCTATCTATCTATCTATCTATCTTTCTATCTATCTATCTATCTATCTATCTATCTATCTATCTATCTATCTATCTATCTATCTATCTATCTATCTATCTATCTATCTATCTATCTATCTATCTACACATACACTGGTATGTGTAGGAAGCACTCCGTCGGTTATGACGATGAGGGTTCCGGTTGATCCGAATCAACGGAACAGCCTGCTCGTGAAATTAACGTGTAAGTGGCTGAGCACTCCACAGACACGTGTACCCTTAACGTAGTTCTCGGAGATATTCAACGTGACACAGAGAGTGACAAGGCCGGCCCTTTGAAATACAGGTACAACAGAAACAGGAAGTAAGAGTGAGAGGAAGTTGTGGTGAAAGAGTACAGCAGGGATCACCACCATCCCCTGCCGGAGCCTCGTGGAGCTTTAGGTGTTTTCGCCCAATAAACACTCACAACGCCCGGTCTGGGAATCGAAACCGCGATCCTATGACCGCGAGTCCGCTGCTCCAACCACAGGGCCATTGCGCCTCCACATAGGTATGTGTATGTGTACATATATAAGATATTCCTCATCTCAGGTGCTTCAGATACAGAAGACATTTAAAGTCAGCTTACATAAAGTATAGTAGACGTGAGAACTTAGAAAAAAAATCAGTGGAGGTAAACGAAAAGAGAAACGAATGAGATAAAACGCAATAAAACGCATACATAGTATATAAATACGTGGAGCTTAATTATGCTTTCTTTTAGTTTATTGAGTTCAATTTCTAGCAGCCTGATCAGAGAACGCTGTTTCAAACCCAGATGAAATTTATGGACTTTAGCTACGTAATTTTCATAGACAATATTGTAGTTAAATCATATACGAAAGGGTGCTGAAAACTTCCTGGCGTTAGGTATATAAAAAGGTAGGAGAGTCCAGTTTGCTGGACATTGTTGTAGAGCTGAAACAGAAGTAATTTCTACTCTTCTCCTCTGGAAGCCATCTACTCGCAATACCAGAGGGCGCACACTCTCCTACCCTGATGTAATCTCCAGGGATACAGGCATCCAGCAACAGGACCTCCGTAATGCCATGAT
Organism: Octopus sinensis; assembly: GCF_006345805.1. Lineage (NCBI taxonomy): Eukaryota > Metazoa > Mollusca > Cephalopoda > Octopoda > Octopodidae > Octopus > Octopus sinensis. The sequence goes on along the minus strand of NW_021836972.1, from coordinate 2,342 downwards.
GGACCGTGAAGTCTGGCGTAGCATGGTAAATTCCATTGTCTCGACCACGGTCGAACAATGATGATGATATAAAAAATACATGACGATCAGTTAATTATTACTATATCCAACACATTCTCCTCTCAGATTCACACACTTATTGCAACAGCCTTGTAAAAGAACTCAGAAGGTCGGGCCTCCATCCAGGCTTTTCGCGATACCCTTAAAGCAATGAACTTTTCAGCATCCCCTCGTTATATAAATACGGATAAACTAACGCGCACATTCACGAACATACACATGCAGAGACATATATAGGTTGTTATTGAATCTTAAGACTGTTCACTGAAACTATGATGTCATTTACGTAATAATGTGGTATCGTTAAAGCCCAAAGCTAGAAAGATAAGAATGCGCAGGAACGAAGGAATAGAAAACAAAACCGAATTATGGAGTGGCTCAAAATTAATATAATGGTTGGTAATGACGTCGATAATGAGAAGTGGCGTTGACTTTCCAAGATCAGGATCCACAATATAGAGACGAAAATATTTAGATCCGAAGGTACTTCTCGTCGGATGTACACTGGATATGAGCATTAGATGAAATTAACGAATCTGTTTTGTAGAACACCCGGTTTATAGTAGGAGGAACTCTGTGGATCACGAATATTCTTTTACTCTTCTACTCTTTTACTTGTTTCAGGTATTTGACTGCGGCCATGCTGGAGCACCGCCTTTAGTCTAGCAAATCGACCCCAAGACTTATTCTTTGTAAGCCTATTACTTATTCTATTGGTCTATGTTGCCGAACCGCTAAGTTACGGGAACGTACACACACCAGCATCGGTTGTCAAGTGATGTTGGGGGACAAACACTGACACAGAAACATACACACACGCACACACGCACGCAACACACACACACACACACATATATATATATATATATACACACATATATACGTCGGGCTTCTTTCAGTTTCTGTCTACAAAACTTCTCAGCACCCACACCATCATCCACACACCTACACATGCACACACGCACGCGTCAAGGTCGCCAGCCCACTTTCACAAGCACATACATGCACGCGCACCTTCGTTTTGGGATCACCACTACTTTATTATCTCCCCTTCTTTCTAGCTCTCCAGTCTGACCCATCTGTCCGGCATTCGTCATGATAGATCGCTAGCCACACACATTCTTATTTTCTCTCCTGCTTCTTTCTGTGTTTTTTTTTTGTGAATCACCTCTCTCTCTATATATATACTATATATATAATATATATTATATATATCTATATATATATATTATATATATATATATATATATATATATATATATATATATATATACCCTGGATATCCTTGTTGCTTATTTTAATATATATATATATATATATATATATATATATATATATATATATAATTAAAATAGGATAACTCTTACAAAAATGTATCAAGTAGTTAGTACCTCATAAGAGAAAAATCCACCAATTTTTTTCTTTTAAATATATTTATTTATATTATATAGAGGGCATTACTATACATAAATGCCATACGCTAGAGGGACTCTTAAATTCAAAACTAGTTTTTTGACTTTGAGTGTCCCTCCTGCGTCGTGTACCATTATGTATAGTAATGCCCTCTATAATATATATATATATACAACACACAATATATCTATATATATATCTATATATATATATATATATGTGGTGTGGTGCGTGTGTGTTTTATATATGTATATATATATATGTATATATGTATATATGTATATATATATATATATATAATGTAATATATATATATATATATATATATATATATATATATATATAATATAGATATATATTATATATATGTGGATAGATAGATAGACAGATAGATACATCCATACATATATACATGTATACATTTATTCATAAATATATACGTATGTATATATATGTGTATATATCATATATGTGTGTGCGCGCACGCATGTTTGTGTGTATGTGTGAGTGAATAAGTGTTTGAGTGTGTGTATTTCTCTATGGCGGTGTATTTCCACGTTCTTCTAATTTATTTATTCGTGAGCTCTTTTAGACGGATTCCCTAAAGGGCGGTAGACCAACACGTAGGAATCCATTACCGTTATTACTAGACACTTTGGCAATATTTTCATGCGACGATGGCATCACCATTATCACCAAGAATATCAGCATTGTATACTTCCACAAATATTACTACTCCGATCACAATCACTACCTCCACCTTGTCCAACACCACCACCACCACCACCACTACCACCACCGCCATAGCCGCCATTACAACCACCACCATCGCCACTGCCATAACCACCACCGCTATCACTACGATAGCT
>NW_021836971.1:5000-22303 GCF_006345805.1 Octopus sinensis | reverse complement strand
GTGATGACGCGAAACCACTATGTAGTTTTAGGTCATTAACTGGCTAGGAAATCTCAGCTGCGAATATTCCGTGTATCGTGTCTTTGTCTAAATTTCCCCGTCCGTTATGTTTTCGTCTAGTTTCCCTTTTGCCCTGCTTTCGTCTAACTTTTTATCCTTGTTGTGTTCTTTCTGTACAAATCTTTATATATATATAAATAGCACTCCGTCGGTTACGATGAGGAGTGTTTCACTTGATCCAATCAACAGAACAGCCTTCTCGTAAAATTACAAGAGCAAGTGGCGGAGTACTCTACAAAGACCTGTAACTTCAGGGAGATCAAGTGCGACACAGAGTGTGATAAAGCTAACCCTTTGAATTACAGGTCAAATTCATTTTTACCAGTTGAGCGAACTGGGTAACGTGAAAGAAAGTGATTTGCTCAAGGACACACCACCTCGTCGGGAATTGAACTTACGATCTTACGATCGTGAACCGAATGCCCAAGCCATTAAGCTACGATACTTCACATATAGATGTGTGTGTATGTGTGTGTGTGTTGTTTGTACCCCTACCACCGTTTGATAACTGGTATTGGTTTGTTTCCGTCTACGTAACCTAGAGGTTCTTGCAAAGGTACCGATGGAATATACACCAGACTTTAAAAGGAATAAGTACCAAGATCCATTTGTTCCATTAAACCCACGAAGGTTGTGCTCGATCATGGCCGGATTTCAATAACTGAAACGAAAGTAAAAAGCTAGTCCTCGGCTGTAGGCATTGCTCCGAGTAAGAAGAGATCGCGTATGTCTCACTGGCAACTAAAATATACTTTACATCGTGCATGAGGTACGACATCTTGAAGCAATTTTTGTCTTAGCTTACATCCAGATTCCAACAGAAAGTAGCTGTTCCCTAGGGATGAGCCGCATAAGGCATAGCTGATTATCATTCGCGCCGGAGTACAGGATGATTTCAAGGTGACTTTTGGTAAGTCGTGCCATTTTGATAGCCCCGCATGTCACGTGCATCCAGCAGGCGTTAGTCTACGCATGACACCTGTAGATGTTACTGGTTCCAGCGGCATTTTCGTCAAACGCTCCTTTACAGGTTTCTAAACTATAGTCTTCTTTGCTATTCAATTCTCCACTAGCTATGGCCTTGTGTTGTGTAAGGAGCGGGCGGTTTCTAAATGAAACTATTATAAGATAATTGCCACTGGTTTCTCATGAACTGCAAAATTATAGGAATGTAATTAGGACGATGGAACGAATGTAATAATCGTTTAATGATGGACATTGTGTTAGAAATAATGCTTAAGGGAAAGAAAGAAACGCCGGAGAAATTTGAATCATGTTGGTTACACATGCACCGCACCAGCACACGCGTACACATGCGCATGTATACACATGCGCATAAATGTGTATACAGGTATGTTGTATTTTTAATTAATTGAATCGAACATAAAGGAAGAAGCAGGTCTCTAACAAAGTTACGAAACACCAGATTTGGAATGAAAAATAACTATCAGGGGTTTAAGTTGAGTTTGAGAAATGTTTTGCAAATTTGTATTTTTCCACTTGCAGCTCATATTTTTAACGCACTTGTTTCTTGAAAACCAAGTGTACCAATTATTTCTTTATTTATTACCCACAGGGGGCTAAACACAGAGGGGGACAAAAACGGACAGAAAAAGGGCTTAAGTCGGTTACATCAACCCCAGTGCGTAACTGGTACTTAATTTATTGACCCTGAAAGGATGAAATGCAAAGTCAAACCTCAGCGGAATTTGAACTCAGCACGTAACGGCAGACGAAAAACCGCTAAGCATATATACATGCATGCCTACATACATACATACATACATACATACATACATACATACATATATATATATATGTGTGTGTGTGTGTGTATGTGTGTGTGTGTGTGTGTGTGTGTGTGTGCGTGTGTGTGTATCAGACACACAAACACAAGTACACACGCACACACAAATATGTGCTTCTGTGTTTCACAGCTTGAATGCGTTTGCTAAATTTGCACAAAAAAAAATTAAAAAAGCAGGGCCAACCTTAAGCTAATCGACAGCTAAAACTGACAGAGATAATTCACTGCTGTGATTAAACAAAAAGGAAATAAATAAATAAATAAAACAAATTACTCATTAACATAAGGTTCAATAACAATGTAAAATCTAACAACCAAACATACAAACGATTAAGCAGCAATATAATGGCGTTGGTGTGTGAATAATACATTAAACTTATGAAAACTCACATTCATCATCGTCTGCTTCCTACGTGTAAACACGCCAACACAGCAAAAGTCAATTTAACAGCAGAGAAATTCAGCATACATCATCAAAATCGTAAGATACGCCAACGCAGACATAGAACGTATCTCTCTTTCGTTCGTTCGTTCGTTATGAAGCTCGAAGTGGAATGTGAAATCTGAATTTTTAAGCAAGAAACGAATTGATAAAAAAAAAAAATTTGATAAAAGAAAAATGGAACTAAAAAATTTAGCAGAAATTCAGCACCGAAAGCACCAGATGAGACTCTGAGAGGCATGAAACATATAAACTGCTACTCGATCAAACTGAAGACAATTTTAATCTGGTGCCACATTTTACTATCCCAGACTTAAAAATATAACGGAAGATAAACGGAGCTTGCACGAATATATTATATATATATATTGCTTATATATATATATATATATATATATATATAGATAGATATATATACATGTATGTATATATATATATATATGTGGATGTATATATATATATGTATGTATATATGTATATACATATGCAGATATATTGTATATATATATAGATAGATACATACTACATACATACATACACACATACATACATACATATATACATATAAAACAAAGTTATTTTATTCCACAAGGGTAGAATGTAGGAAAAACATACATATATATATATACATACATATATATATATATAGATACATATATTTATATATCTATATATAATATATATATATATAAATATATATATATATTATAATATATATATATATATTATATAATATATATATATATATATATATTATATATACAGATATATAGGAAAAATAGTAATGGAAATGCACTGAGAACATTTAAGAAATATTTTTTTATGAATATGTTTAAAGATCTAAATGGTTTCACAGTTTACACTGATTTTCAAATAGTTCAAATTTGAAGATGCCTTTCAATGTGCACTTTTTGAAAATCAGTGTAAAATGAGAAAACCGTTAAACCTTCAAATATATTAATAAAAATATATATATAATAACTATTCGCAGTGTATTTTCAACTTCTATTTTCCTATATATCTACGTATCTATATGCATATATATGTATGTATGTATGCATGTATGTATGTATGTATGTATGTATGTATGTATGTATGTATGTATGTATGTATGTATGTATGTATGTATGTATGTATGTATCATGTATGTATGCATGTGTGCATATATTGACAATAACCTCGTTTAGTTTTTCTCGTACTGAAAATGTTTGTATTAAATGTACAGAGAATATAAGCCCATAATCCTAAACTACCAGAATATTTTCATCCCATCAAAGAGTTTAGCATCAGATACACAGGTATCATACATACATGCATATACCCTGTGTATATAAATATCTATATCTGTATCTACGTATATATTATATATTATATATATATATATAATATATATTATATATATATAATTGGTAAAAACGGTAAGATAACAAAAGGAAGAAAGAGACCTCAATATTATGTAAATAGAGGAAATTATCTGTAAAAGTAATATGTGACAATTATTCGGTAGCCAAGATAAAGCTCTGAGTTTCGGATGCCGAGGTGGAGATCCATACCACCTTCTCTTCAGGTATCTTCATTTTACCTTACCTTGATTTGCGGTCATTCGAATTGCGCTTTTGTATAAATAACGGTCAATAACACAGTGATTTCCCTTTGTATAACGGTCCTTTTTCATAACGTTTTCCCGATGGGCGGATAACTGAAGAGATGGTGGTGTGGATTTCCACCCCGGCATCCGAAACTCAGAGCTTAATCTTGGATACCGAATAATTGCCACATATTATATTTACAGATATATATATATATATATATATATATATATATATATATATATATATATATACTCAATAATGAGGGTGAATAAAATTATAGATATTAATTTAATAATACCCTTATTTTTACACCAAGCGACCTAGCACAAAAAAAAACGGGGATACAAATTCATATTTATCCGTAAATATTAGAGAGCCAACTTTGAGTATGTTAACTCTATGTGCTAGAAATAGACCCACCGGTAAAAGTCGCCGACGATAATTCCACATAGAAATAGCACCACAGTCAACGCTATGAAATTAAATTACAACTAAATAATGGATTAATGTTGTACATATGTTTCCTCATCAACAAAATATGCAGATTCTACTTAGATAATTGTCTATGATTCGTCAGCAACATTTGTCAATATAATTGATCAGACCATTACAAGCGACGATTCTCCCATGGTCCGATGAATTACATTCTGGTTGTATTTACAAAATTCCCGCCGAAAGTAAATGCTAAGTGGAAGTATTTCTAGCACATAGAGTTAACATACTCAAAGTTGGCTCTCATATTTACGTATATATATATATATATATATATATATAATATATATATATATAGATATATATATATTATATATATATATATATATATAATATTATATATACTCGTGTGCAAAGATTACGAATATGGAGTGAAAACTACATGAAATACGAAAATAGAAAATTATAACAAAATTACAAAAGGGGAAGCATAACATCAGAATATCGACAAAGAAACAGCTGGTACGTCCTCACCAACACGCACTTAAATATTAGAACGATTTAAGAATAACAATTCCATTGCTCGGAAAATACTAAGCGTGGTGATATAGTAAAGAAAATATATAGAAATAGGTAAATATTTAAAAGCGATACACACACAAACACAAACACACATACAATCACAAACACGCACACACATATACACACATATTATTTTATTTGTTTCAGTCATTTGACTGCGGTCATGCTGGATCGCCGCCTTTATTGGAACAAATCGACCCCAGGACACATCATCGGATGTCAAGCAATAGTGGGGACACAAACACAGACACCCAAACATATATATATAGTATATATATATATATAATATATATAATATAATATATATATATATATATATATATATATATATATATGCGATATGCTTCTTTCAGTTTCCTTCTACCAAGTCCACTCACAAGGCTTTCTTCGGCCGGAGGCCATAGCAGATGACACGTGCCCAAGGTACCACACAGTGGGACTGATCCCAGAACCATGTGGCTGGTAAGCAAGTTACTTACCAGACAGCCACTCCTGCGCCTACACACACACACATATATATGTGAGTCAGATGTCCTATTATGGTCATCTCTTATGTGTTTAAATGTACACTGCAGTTATATATATATATATATATATATATGCGTATGTATGTATTTATGTATATATGTACTTATAGAGGAAGACTGTATATTTGATAGCACATGACAGAAATTCACTAAGACCGTTATAAGAATGGAATATGAAGACTGGGTCATCTTAGAGCTTTGATAAAGATATGATTGATAATATCACCAGGATAAATAATATCAGCGTATAATCTATTAAATAAGTGCAGAAGTCACAGAAGTAGGTTATTACTTTAAACTTACTATAAAAGAGATATCTGAAACCAAGCAAAACATCGTGTTAAATGAGATATGAAGAAAAATGAAAGACAATGAGTTGCTGGATATCTTATTGACGCGCACAACAAAAAGATAAACACGCACGCACGCACACACACACACACACACATACACACACACCACACACACACACACACACACACACAAACACACACAGAAATATACACATATACACACGCATTAACATACGTAAATACATGTGTACATACAATCAGACGGACAGAAAGTCGCACGGACGTACGTAGTCAAGGCGCCTAGCTTACTGGTTATGGTGTTGCGCTCTTGGTTTTGGATTCGATTCCCAGTGGTGCGTTTTTTCCTTGAGCAAGACACTTTACATTTCAATGCTACTACCAGTTCGAACATGCACGTTGAAACTGTGAAACAAGCTACTCCCTGCCTTTTGGCATGGAGAATATATCTCGCTTGTTGACAAATCGTGTGTATATATCTAGATCAGTTCGCAGTGCCACCGACTAAATTGTGAGATGCTAGTATTTCGGAGGAGTTATCTCCTCGTTGGTCACAGACGCTAAGCAGACGACACATTTCACAATCTAGGTAGATGGCGCTGTGAGGTGATCCAGATGTTTTAACAGTATTTCGGAGTATTTATCTCCTCATTGGTGACAGACACTAAGCAGACGACACATTTCACAGTTAAGGTAGACGGCGCTGCGAAATGATCTTGTCAACAAGCAAGCGAGATACTTTCTCCGTGACAAAACGCAGTGAGTAGCTTGTTCCCGAGTTCGAACGCGCATCAAGCATATTTGGACTGATAATAACATTGCAATTTCATTTATCACTGCTTAGCGTCCCCGTTCCGTAATTTCCTTACGATGAGCCGCCGTATAACACTGCCAGTCATCTTACACTGACTGGAAAAGCATAAAAGATTTAATCTCCTAAATCAGCTCGCAGTGTCGTCGGCTTAGTGTCTGCAACTGATGAGGAGACAACAACTCCGATGTGTTAACATCTTACAGTCTAGATATGTGGCACTGCGAGCTGGTGTAGGTGTATACACACACGTTACCAACAAGCGTTTCGTCGCTAAATCCGGATATCTGAATCAGTGATCTGAACCGAACCAGGAACCATGTGGTCGGGAAGCAAGCTTCTTACCACACAGCCACTGAAAAGTTTTGAACTACGATATTTGTTACGGACATATTGTATAAAAATATAAAGACACAATATTCTGAAGTGAACGAGTCTTTCGAGAACTATTTTTGAATATGAAGCAAAAATAGCTAAAAATGTGGTGGGGGGGCTAAAAGCCAGTATTAGAAGAAGAGTTTTAGCAGGGCTGAATGTGAACACCAAATAGGACACGGAGAAAGAGAGAGAGAGAGTGAAAGAAAGAATGAAGGAGAGTGAGAAACAAAGAGGAGGACAGAGAAATTTTCAATCAACGAATGAAAGAGCTGAACAGACATGAGAACAAATAAAAGAGAAGAAATAAAAGAAAAACATGAAAACACACATAAATGCATATATAAACAGACGTATACACAAAGATATACAAATACACATAGACATAAATACATATACAATTAATATATATATACAACTATATACCTACATATACAAGCACACACACAACACACACACACACATACACACTTATATAAGCATGTGCAAGAACACATACGCAAACATGAGTGTACTGATATATATGCATGCATATATATATATATATGTATATATATATCTATATGTATATATATATATGTATATATATATGTGTATATATATGTGTATATATATATGTATATATATATGTATATATATATGTAAATATATTTATATATATTTATATGCGCACATACATACTTAAACACATATACAAACGACACAACTATATCGAATCCTGAAAAATATTCAATTGCCAAACATTAAGTGTGGATATATATATATATATAAGAACTATCTTCAACATACATTGGGGAAAAATCGATTCTCTATATATATATTTATTGATGAAGCAAGAATTATTATGTGACTGGCTTCTACTGAGGAAACAAGCAAAAACCAAAATACATTATAATTTGCATGACTGAAGACACGTAGAATTACATATCCATAATCTACAATGGGTTAACATAAGTGATGTCACCAAGGTTAATATCTCACCGGGAAATAAACGTAAGACTTCAAAAAAAGATCAGAAATAACGGCGAAAAGATTAGTTCCAATAAAATAGCCATAACTAACGAGAGTCGCAGGAATGGATAGAGTTATTGCATGGATTACTGCTGGAAGTGTTCTCTATTCCTCTCCGCAGAGATTCCTCTACTATTAGCGGTGAACAGTGAAACCGAGTATCGTAGTGGTTAAAGTGTTGCGTAAACAATCCTGATGCTGTAGGTTCAATCTACATTGGGAATCTCTTTGGCTTTTGTCTATTGTGCTTGATCTTGTGCAGCTCCCAACAAACGTTCTGTCTCCCTCTTCATCTTTCCCTCCTGATGCCATAACCATGTCGCATTAATACTATTTGCTGAAACTATCATTAGGATTCTACCATGCAACGCCTTCTGCCAGTCAAATAATTTCTGTTCTTTTTTCTGGATTTTAACAACGTTTCCCAGTTTAGGTTCCCTATGACTTGCTGTAACTCTAGTAGCTATTAATAAACTTTCTTCCCTACTACCTACATAGGAGTTTATGTCTACTCTGCCTAACTCCACGCAGTCTCCCACTGATGTTAACCCCCCTTCCACCTTCCTCTCTAGGTAAGTATAATCTTGCTACTCCTGCCCCTGGGTGGAGTCCTCCATTCATTTCGAATTTCTTCTGAGTTCTTCTGTGTAGCTTTGCTAATTCAGGTTTTGTCCAACCTCCAAAAGCTGTTGAGAATCTAAGTAATCATCATCATCATTGTTCGACCGTGGTCGAGACAATGGAATTTACCATGCTACGCCAGACTTCACGGTCCATCATGGCATTACGGAGGTCCTGTTGCTGGATGCCTGTATCCCTGGAGATTACATCAGGGTAGGAGAGTGTGCGCCCTCTGGTATTGCGAGTAGATGGCTTCCAGAGGAGAGGAGAAGAGTAGAAATTACTTCTTTTTCAGCTCTACAACAATGTCCAGCAAACTGGACTCTCCTACCTTTCACAAGAGTGAATGATACTGCCCAAATATTTACAGCCTTCACTAGATTCGGACCATCATCATCGTCATCATCATCATCATCATCATCATCATCATCATCATCATCATCACCATCATCATCATCATCATCATCATCATCATCATCACCATCATCATCATCGTCATCAACATCGATGGTCTTGTACTATAATTAGAAAAAATTAATTCAATCACCTTTTTTTATTATTATTTTACTAAACTACTTCATCATTATTTGTTTTGTTTTTTTTATTCCTTCCTTTAGTTTACGTTTCCATTCTGTCCAATAGGAGGTCTTTCCTACTTTATGATCGAAAAGATAAACATTACTAAAACACAAAAACAAATCATTTTATACGGTTGGAAAAATAAACGGAGTTTCTCCAGTTATTTTACACGTTTATTGACTCCAATATCTTTGGCTATTAATCAGATCTGCAATGGCAATTGAAGATCTATTTTCTCTTCTTTCTTTTTGTTTTTCTCTCTCTCTCTATTTTCCATAGGCATTTATGGCTGCTATATTTTCTGCCTGTCTTTCTTTTTTTTTTATTTCCTTTATAAAGTACAGTTTTAGTTATTTTCCTCTTCAGTGCAGTGAGAGGAATGTTCCTTTGCAATTGTTCATGCCTTTTTTTCTATGTTTTTCTAATAAATTGTTGCAATATTTTGTATTTATTAACAAACTTTTTATTGTTAATTATGTATTTGCGCTATGAACAACGTTTTTGGTTATTTTTCCTTCTAAACAGTTGCTTTAGTTCGAATATTTTATTCTATAGATACACACGCACACAGGCACATGCACACACATAGGAACGGACGCGCACACGACACACACACACACACACACACATAAGCGCAGACGTGGTTGTTTGATAAGAAGCTTACTTGCCAACCACATGATCCCAAGTTCAGTTCCAGTATTAGTCTTTCACAGCCTTGAATTTTTTTATTTCATTATGTTAATTATCTTATATGTACACATGCTGATATATGACCTACGTTGGACTATTCATTTGCATAATTACCGAACCTGGAGGTTAACTATAGTCTGTCCATAGCACTTACTTAGCATTACCTGAAATTTGGGTGCCCTTGACACCATTACCGACAGCCGCCACGACAACACCGTTTTCTTCGTCTGTCGCAAAGGCATTTATTTCCAAATACGCCAGCTAAGATAAGTTAGACTGTCTAAAGTCGTAAGACACCCGATGTTTTTGTCCTGTTATTACTATTCTTGATTTTTATTTTTGTTTTTTGTATTTATATTCGTGTGGCATCGTCCGTTTTTCTGTCCTTGTTTCGTATACATTCGATCCTTTTCCCAAGAAATCTAATGCTCGTAGCTTAGTTTTTCCTTGGGGCTGGCCGGATCGGAGCGATCTCAAGATGAATCAGCCGAAATTGCGAGGATGATCCGGTTCCTGACTGAAGATTAGAGGCTTCGAATGACCCATCCGTTTTTTGTGTCGTCTCTTTGTGTGTTTTGCGTTCTTGTCCCATTTTGTAATTTATATATAATTTTTATATATATATATATTATATATATATATATATATATATGTGTATGTGTGTGTGTGTATGAAATACATTTAACTTCAGCTGAACTAGGTACTTAAATTGAGGCACCTTGTTAGCTCTGAGTAGCATACATACTTTGATACTCACTTATATGAAATATATATATGTGTATATATATATATATATATATATATATATATATATATATATATATATACATATACATATATATGCATATATATATATATACATACATACATACGTACATACATGCACACAGATACATACATACATACATACATACATACATACATACATACATATATATATATATATATGTATACATATATATATAATTATAGAAGTCATGAATAATTACCTTTTGCCATATATCAACTGGTAATTTAAGTCAATGTCTACCTACGTCACACCCCATCTTCGCCTCTCCCATCCCAACCCTCGCGACCGACGATCTTTGCACAACAAATATGTTTGTTATTTTAATATTTCTTTAGCATTTGGCATTTGATTAATATGTATTGTGAGATCTGACACTTGAACACAACCCTGGACGCAAACATACACGCGCATGCGCACACAACCATATACACACACACACACACATAGTATTTTTCTCTTTTTTTTCTCTTTTACTTGTTTCAGTCATTTGACTGTGGTCATGCTGGAGCACCACCCTTAGTCGAGGAAATCGACCCCAGGACTTATTCTTTGAAAGCCTAGTACTTATTCTATCGGTCTGTTTTGCCGAACCGCTAAGTTACGGGGACGTAAACATACCAGCATCAGTTGTCAAGCGATGTTGGGAGAACAAACACAGACACACAAACACATACACACACATACATATATATATATACATATATACGACGGGCTTCTTTCAGTTTCCGTCTACCAAATCCACTCACAAGGCTTTGGTCGGCCCGAGGCTATAGTAGAAGACACTTGCCCAAGGTACCACGCAGTGGGACTGAACCCTGAACCATGTGGACCCTTAACATGTCGGGCAAAAGACTTAGCGGTGATTCGTCGGTCTTTCTGTACTGAGTTCCAACTCCGCTGGTTTTGTTTTTACCCTTTTGGGAGTCGATAAAATAAGTACTCTTTGAACCCTGGAGTTGATGTAATCGCCTTACTCCGTCTCTTGAAAATGCTTGTGCTAAAATGTCAGACGTATATGTATCGTAACAATAGTGAGAATGTCTGTTGGAATTTTATATGCGTCTACGTTTAAATATATATATTTATCCTCACTTAAACTTGGATCTTCTATTGGAACTAACTTTACTGCGGTTGTTACCATTAGAGAAAATGTCGTATTAGCTTTTGGTGCAAAATGGTATTCGTCTTCAAATTGCTAACGGGGAGATATATCCCCGTTAACTCCAGCGCTGAGATCATGTTATTTCGACCTTTTTGGTCTCGTCAAAACAAGATGGAAAAATAAAATAAAAGATGAAAAAAAGGTCGACATCGCGTGTGCAGATGGTCTCGATGGGGATTTATCTTCCCGTTAGTGACATAAACAAGAATGCATTTTGCTCCAAAATGCTAATACAAGAGTTTCTCTTACGGTAATTACCGCAGTAATGCTTCTTCCAACAAAACATCCACGTTTAAGTGGAGAAAAACTTTACCTCTCTGTCGCTAGTATACATACATTTTTAACAAGACAAGGTAGATATACGCGGGTATATTCTATTTTACTCATATGTCTGTATATTATATATTATTATGTATTATATTTTAAATGATTTTAATTTATTTTAGGTTTAGCTAACTACATTTATAACACAATGATGGCAACCTACTTTCTACTTTCCTATGAACTAATTTTCACAACAAGCTGTTTACATCGACCATTTCTGAATTCAAATGTAGCGAAAGTATCTTTCAACTAGCAACGAAAAACTGTAACATTGGAACAATTTTATTTGAACTGGACACGGTTAGAAGAAAGAGTTTTACAGCCTTGTCCGACAGTGCTCCTTTGTGCATTTCTGTTGCTACTCAAGGCCATTAGACGATGTACGTGAGTGAAAACAAAGCAATGAAGTGTAGTGTGCGCATTAGAGCCTGCCGGGAGATCGAAAAACCGTTAGCATGAACATTTCTGCTAACCGGAAGCAGACTTTGTACTTCTTACTTGTATAAAATTCGCCATGCAGCAACAGTAGGAATAGAAAAAGTAGTCAGATAGTTTATTTATTTATTTGTTTACTTGTTTATCTATTTATTTATTTATTTATTTAATGGCAATTGCTTTGGGGACGTTGAGCGAGAAGAATACTATCAACAGAAAACGTATCTGATTGAATCGGAACAGGCAGAAACTTTTGAGAGAAGAGAGAGGAAGAGAAAGAGAGAGAGAGAGAGAGGCACAGAGAGAGAGAGGCACAGAGAGAGAGAGAGAGAGAGAATGGGTGGTGTGTGTCTGTGAGAGAGAGAGCGAGAAAGATAGAGAGAAGAAAAATTAGAGAGAGAGAGAGACTCAGGAGAATGAGAGACAGAGAAAATCAATAACAGGAACACAAATGCGTTTGATTTGCAAATCTTTATTGATATTCAATACAATTTGTTGAAATGGAAGTGAGGATATTCAATGGAACCGCCATTTACTAGCAAGAAGTCTTTCCTTACCGTTTTGCTTCCTAAACAACATAGGAATTATCAAAAGGACCGTGTCTCCACAGGAAGATGTTTCCAGTTCTCTTGAAGCTGCCAATGTTATACATATATATATATATATAATATATATATATATATATATATGTGTGTGTGTGTGTATGTGTGTGTGTGTGTTTATGTATATATGTATATATATATATGTTTGCACGTGTATATGTGTGTCTGTGCGTGCCGTTGCATCTATTTTTATGTGAATATTTCAGATTGTGTGCATTAGCAATAAGCACGCGTGCATGTGTGTATGGAAACATGTATGGTTATATATATATGTATATATATATAAGTACATATATATATATATATATACACACACATATATATACACACACGTATACACACACATATATATGTAAATATATACATACATATATGTACATATATATATATATATATATATATATATATATATATATATATATATATATATATATAAAGAGACAGGGGTAGTGAATATATGTATATGTACATAACTATACACACGTATGCACACACACACATACATACATACACGCATAGATAAGTCCTACATATTGCTTGTACATGTTTACGTGCGTGTGCATAATTATACATGTTTACAAGTATGTACATTTATGTACTGGGAGAAAGAGAGACCGCATTAATAACTCTATGTATGTTTGGAATTTAATATCTTTCGTTATACATATTGAAGGAATTAATGTCTACACACTCGTACAGGTGCATATACACACATATACACTCAGAATCCCACAAGCTCATAGACTATAGCACTGTATGTTTATATACGCATGAGTATGATTATGAGAATTCCTCCCCCATCTCTCTCTCACTCTATCTCAACAAATACACACATACGCACACACACACACACATCCACACACACACACACACACATCAAATTTATCGGTTTTATGTAACAGATATTGTGATTTTTAACCAAGTTTACAACAAGATACCTCACAGCACAGAATGATTGAAATAGAAACTGTGAAATTGTACAAAATTCGCCAAACGGAAAACAAGTCTAGTTATTCTAGTATTATAGACAGAGGCTGGCAGTGTTTTCAGAAGCTAATAACTGTGCTTTTCAGCCACATAGTCCAGGGTTCAGTTCCATTAGGTGGCACCTTCTCCAAGTGATTTTTTTTTCTCCGATAGCCCCGGACCCAGAAAAGCCTTTTGTGTGGTTTTAATAGACAGACATTGCCAAAAGGTCTTTCATGTTATGTATGTATTTATGTGAAGGTGCATGGCTTAGTGGTTAGGGCATTCGGCACACGATCGTAAGGTTCCTGAGTTCAATTCCCAGCGGAGCGTTGTATCCTTGAGCAAAACGTTTTATTTCACGTTGCTCCAGTGCACTCAGCTGGCCAAAAATGTGTTGTACGTGTATTTTAAAATGGGCCAGCCTTGTCACATTGTGCCACGCTGAAGTTGCCAGTGAACTACCTCAATGGTATGCGTGTCAGAGGTATGCTCAGCCACTTGCACGTTAATTTTCACGAGCAAGCTCTTCCGTTGATCGGATAAACTGGAACCCTCGTCGTCGTAACCGACGGAATGCCAGATATGTGTGTGTGTCATTATTCAGTTTTGTTTCAAGATTTCTTGCCAATAGAAAAAGAACCGGTTTCTAACCTAGATCCAAATCTCCTTCATTGGAATTTCAACAACAGCATCAGGATGTTATTATATGTATTTATCTATATGAGGAGATTTCTACGTTTGGTTTTATGTACGTATTCCCATGTATATACTTGTATGTCTAGAAGATATGATCATATATACTTAATGATAAACTTCTGGAAATCCTCAAAGATTTTCACTGTTCCAGTGATGTCTTCGATCTGTAGTCTTCGAAGTAGCGTTCTCCTTCGTGGTTTTCAGAAACCTAATTTCTCAAGATTGTTATTTAGGCAGTTTTATGTAGCCCAGTGGCCCGATAATTACAGGTATAAACCTGAACTTGTAATCTTGATAGAGTAGCTGTAGATTCCTCAATAGGTCAGCGTAGGTATTTTCTTTTTCGCTGATCTTTAGTTTTATGTTAACGTCCGCCGGACAGCTAATTTCCACAACTGTACACAGTTTCTCTTTTCAATATACGTATGCATGAATGAATGTATGCCATTATTCAGATTTATTTCAAGATTTCTTGCCAATAGAAAAAGAACCGGTTTCTAACCTAGATCTAAGGATCCTTCATTGGAATTTCAATATCAACAGGTATTTTTGTATGTATGTATGTGTGCAGATTTGTATGTTTTCTTTTATAGATGGAGGGATGGATGGATGGATGTGCTTGTCCTCAGTTTATTAAGTATATATTTATGTGTACGTGCCTTTGAGACTGTGTTTGTCGTTACTCCCCCCAGCATCGCTTCATGGCCGATGTTGGTGTGTTTATGTCCCTATAAATTTGCCGTTCGCCAAAACAAAAACCTATAGATTAAGAACTAGGCTTACAAGGAATAAGATCTGGAGTCGATTTCTCCGACAAAATCCCTTTAATGTGTTGCCCCAGCACGGCCATAGTCAAATGACTGAAACAAGTAAAAGATTCAAAGAATATACAAAAGGGCGGCCGATTATTCTTGAGGCGCTTGGGTGGAATTTAAGAGAGATTTTACTGCCATTTCCAGCAAATTGAATCGTCACTTAAAAGCTTCGCTGACAAAAATGGAGATAATTTTCTGCTTCAGGCACACAATCAACTCCACTCCTGTTCGCTTGATTGTTAGTTGGAGAAGAAAATATAAATGTAATATATTTAATATGACTTCTAGTTATTTTCGAGATGGTAGAGTGTAATTTCAGAGAAATTTTCCTGCTATATCTAGCATCTGGAACCGGTCACTTAAATGCTTCTATAACAAAAATGGAGATAATTTTCTGCTCAAGTCGCGCATCATCATCGACTCCATTCCTGTTCGTTTGATCGTTAGCATGAGCACAAAATATAAATTCAATATATCCAATAGGATTTCGAATTGTTTTTGAGATACTAGGGTATGATTTGAGAGAGAGATGTTACTACCATTTCTAGCGCATCGAACGTTCACTTAAAAGCTTCATCCTTCTTTGTTGTTACTGTTGTTGTCTTCTTTAACGTTACTAATACCAGTAACATTGTTATTATTTCCCAGTTGTCTTTCCGTCCCTATCTACGCATCTGATAAAGGAGAATTCTAACTCATTTTAGAAGAGTCTGCCGTTTCCGTAGCCATTAATAAAATTCCTAGATGACTTGTCGGTTAACGATAATTACTTTTCAAATCGCTTACCCTAGAGGGGGCGATTCTGCAGTAAACACTTCTTTCATTTTCTTATTCTATCCTTCCATCTGTCTCTGATATCAAACCTCACTCCTGAGCAACAAGCCCAAATGACTGGAGCGTAATTTAATTTTTCCTTAACTTTTCTCTATATCTATCGATGTGTTTCCGATAAAATTTCTTGAACACGAAACATCCATATTGACTAAAGAATTACTGCTTTCCTAATCACAAGGCTACGAGTTTCATGCACGAGAAAGAAATAGCTACTGTGAATGTATCGCTGTAACAAAGCTACTATTTGATAGATGAATGCTTAACGAAGGGTACAGACGTTCAGATTACAACTACGAACTTCCGGATTAAACCCAAGGCTTCTTGTATAGCATTCACAGCGAGTAATGTTTGGGAATCGGAAGTCGAAGGGAATAAAGTAGGAGGGACACTTCTTGGTCTTAATCTACAGTTTAAAATCATTGCCTGGTGTTGTATATTCTTTATCGGGGTCCATCTGTTGCGTACAGTTTTGTTCGGTCCTTGGTCCACGGTTGACTCCCTTCTTCATTCAATTTGTCGCCCGGGATCCCGAAATTGTCATAACCGCCTTCCTACTTCCTTCAAGTCAAAGAAAACGATACCAAAAGCTAAGAACAACATCGAAATACCATACAAGGATTACTTTGTGGAGAAAGATTTTAAAATATCATATGTAATTTCGAATTTTGTTCAGATTAAAGAAAAATATACTTCAAACTTGCACAAGGTTTGCTTAGAGAATTATAATCGATATATTGCTATCGATCCAAATATTTTGACAGGTGAATCATTTTATTGATAACAGAGATATGGGCACAGAACATACGTTCATGGAACTAAAGTAAGAGAAAACCATT
>NW_021836970.1:20000-22381 GCF_006345805.1 Octopus sinensis | reverse complement strand
CATGATGATGATGAAGACGACGACGACGACAATGA
This sequence comes from Octopus sinensis, assembly GCF_006345805.1. Lineage (NCBI taxonomy): Eukaryota > Metazoa > Mollusca > Cephalopoda > Octopoda > Octopodidae > Octopus > Octopus sinensis. The sequence goes on along the minus strand of NW_021836970.1, from coordinate 22,346 downwards.
TCAGGATGAGGATGATGAGGATAATGATGATGATGAGGAGGATGATGATGATGATGATGATGATGATGATGATGATGATGATAACCCGCTCCTTCCTCTGACAAACGCGACCATGGGAACCACCAGAGTTTTCTGAAACTAGACACCGCTCCCATTTAGCATCTCTGATATTCTCTTGGCTTAACTCGAGATTCGATCCTGTCAGCATATCGTAAACAAAGGCTGGTATGTGTCTGAAGAAATTGTCAGAAGATTCTGATTGAAGAAACTTGAAAAAGGATGAGAGAAGCTGGCAGCGTTCTTCCTCATCACCCCCCTACATCCCTTACCACATCGCATGCCTCACACCGCTACCACCACATCTTTCGGATTATATTCTAGCAGACAACCATAATTATAATCTTGTGATTAGTTTTGCATTTTCAATGCCAAATTTGTCTCCTTCCATAAATCATCATTTTTACACGACATTGCTACCTACCTACCCTTACTACTACTATTACTACATGTAAAAACACAACAAACACACACACACATACAACACACACACATCACACACTCATTCAGACACTACGCACACATACATTCATATATGCATAGTAGGTATACATCACAATCTGTATCTATATATACATGTGTGTGTTATATATATATAAAATATATATATATATAAAATATATATATATGTGTGTGTGTGTGTGTGTGTGTGGTGTGTGTTGTATAATTGAAAAACTTGGAGTCAACAAGAGTACGGTTGGACATTTATTTTTTAATCACTACAATTGTTTCCACACAACGTAGTTCTCCAGGCATGCTTTATACTGTGCTCTACAGGTTCTCAACAAACCATAACTGTGTGCGTATATATATATATATATATATACATATATATATATATATATATATATATATATATAGATAATATATATACATACATACATATACCGATAGATAGTAGATAGATAGATATATAGATAGATAGATAGATAGATATATAGATAGATAGATAGATAGATAGATAGATAGATAGATAGATAGATAGATAGATATACTCTTTTACTTGTTTTAGTCATTTGACTGTGGGCATGCTGGAACACCGCCTTCAGTCGAGCAAATCGACCCCAGGACTTTTTAAAGCGTAGTACTTATTCTATGCCGAATCGCTAAGTTACGAGTCCGTAGACACACAAACAGCGGTAGTCAAGCGGTGATGTGAGGGACATACAGACATAGACACACACATAGATATATGCATATATATGTGATTACAACGGCGGTGACGTCGACAACGATGAGGACGACGATGACAATGGTGGCGACGATGTGCAAGTGGTTAAGCACTCCATAGACACGAAACCTTTGAAAAGCAGTACGTGTCTATGGTCCTTTGAAAATCACTCCATAGACACGTACACTTTGAAAAGCGGTACGTGTCATGGCCCTTTGAAAAGCGGGTACAACTCATTTTTTGCCAGCTGAGAGGACTGGAGCAACGTAAAATAAAATATCCCGCTCAAGGATACAACGTGCTGCCAGGAATTGAACTCACGACCTTGTTATCGTGAACCGAATACTCTAACCTGTAAGTCACGCGCCTTCAACGTAGTGTATACCTAAACAAATAACCTTACTGTAACACAGTCTATGTCTGAACATGGAATGTACATAAGACAAGTCCGAACTGGTTTCTACTCTTATTTTGTGTCTTCATTAGCTCATTGGCTTTGTCTTTAGCTTGCCGAATTAGTGCTGGAGTAAATTACTAAACAAAATTGTACAGAGATACATATATTTGTTATGTTGGAAAAATAGAAATGGTTGGGGAGAAGACCGACCAAGTAAAGGACCTGGGTATCTTGGTGGATTCTTCCTTTTCGCCTTCGGGCCAATGCGTCCATGCTGCCAACAAAGCACACGGAGTTCTGTTTTTGATTCGACGGTCATTCGGAATGCTCACAGCAGCCATATTCCTACCGCTCTATGTCACGCTCGTGAGACCCATATTGGAGTACGGGATTCAAGCCTCTTCTCCTTATCTCCTCAAAGACATACAGCATCTCGAAAGAGTCCAGAAGCTGGCTACCCGCATGGTTCTTGGTCTCAAGCATTTGTCTTATGAAGAAAGGCTGAAGACGCTCGACCTTTATTCTCTCGAAAAACGACGACGCCGTGGTGTTCTCATTCTCGCTCACAACATAAGCGGGAAGTGCAACCTCTCGAAAGAGCTGTTCTTCACTCCTGCTCCAGAGCGTGGGCTGTGGGGTCACTCCGAAAAGCTCTATCTTCGACGATTTCATCTCAATTGAAGGAAGGGGCTTTCTCCGTCCAGGTTGCGGATCCGTGGAA